>NC_054708.1:7232659-7287659 GCF_016097555.1 Gigantopelta aegis | reverse complement strand
ACGCGCAGCTGACCGGTGACTCGTAGCGAGCCGTGCGTTCGAGTAATGCGGTCTTTGACGCTGACTTAATCCATTACACATGTCTTTTGGTGTTCGGTCTCCTTTAACCATTTAAATCATTTCACATATCATGATTCTGTATAATATTGCTCATATGTTAAAGGCTTTTCCAATTATGAGTGAGGCCCAAACATTTAGCATCCTGGTTTTAATCTTAATACCTAGGGGAAAAACTCCCAATTCACCATAAATCATAGGGAGTAAGGTACTCGTTCTAAGTCTCAGTATGTCGCTTAAGAAATTTAATTGAATTTGTTCGATATTTTGGCTATTACCAAATCCCCAGATTTCTGAGGAATACAGGAGAATTGGGACAATAGTACTATAAAAAAAATGCGCAGCTAGCAATCTATAGGTAGATTAAAAAATTTAATTCTAATGTTTAGTAACGTCATTGCATTTTTAGCTTGGGCTATAAGAATTGTTTTGGCTTTAACAAATGATCCAGTTCTAGAAAATATAATGCCTAAATATTTGTATGTATCAACAATGTTCAATTTGATGTCTTTAATATAAAATGATTTATTTCTTGGTGGTTTTGAACCAAATATACGTATTTTAGATTTCTCAATATTTATTTTTAATCTCCATTTTTCACAATATTCTTAAAACACATTTAATGATTTTTGTAGGTCCTCAGGGGATTCTGCTAGAATAACAGTGTCATCAGCGTATAGTAATAAAGCAATTACTATAAATAAATCAGTGTTGTCTATTTTGTACTCTAATTTAAAACCAGTGCATTGTTTGTCTCTTAATGAGTCCTCTAGATCGTTTAAATATATAGCAAATAAAATGGGTAAAAGATTTTCAACTTGACGTACACCGTTTTGACATAGGAAATAAGAATATTCGTTACTATGACTAATATATGATTTAATTCCTTGGTACATGTTATAAACAATTCTGAAGAATTTACCATTTACATCTAAACTTAACATCTTTTGCCATAAACCTGTTCGCAATACTTTACAAATATCAACAAAGGCACAATACAGTTTTTTCTTTCGTTGTCGTATGATTTCATATAAAGCATATAAGGAAAATATATGAGCATTTGTACTATAATTTTCACGGAAACCGGCTTGATTTTCGTTGAGTTTTTCAGTAGATTCAACAAAAATAGTTAATCTGTTATTTAAAATAGCTGTGAAGAACAACCAACAATTGTACTACGATTCGGGTTCTTTTGGACTACCATTCTTCTTGTATATAGGTTTAATAATATAATGTTAGCCAATCATCTGGCAATATGCCACTATTAAGAATAAGATGAAATAATTTTGTAAAAATAGGAAGGAGTTTGCTTTCTGCATATTTAAGATATTCGTTTGGAATTTCATCAATGCCCATAGCTTTGTTGTTAAGATTTTTAATAACATTTAGAACTTCATCTTTGGTTACCTCATTATTAAGTATATTATTTTCTTACGAAATATCGATATTTATATCGTTATTTTCATCATCATTCGTTTCATTAATGTCTTTTAGATATTCAAATAGTTTATCTATTTCTATTTTTGTTTGACTTGTAGTACTATTGTCATTTATTGAGTTAAGTAATTTCCAAAATTATTTAGCTTTACTTGTTTGCATGTTTCTTCTTTTTTTTCTTCCGATGACGTATCATGTTTCCGTTTATAAAATTTCACAATTTTTCGATATTTCTTGCCGAGATTTATCATAGATAAGCGATCAATATTACATTTTGAATGGTTAAATTTAAGTCGTGCTTTGTGAAAATGGTATCTTGCTATTCTACATTCCTTACCAAAACCTAACTTTAGATGAATGTTGTTGTCGATTTTTTAATGCATTAAAATGATCAGAAATACCAATAGGGTTTTTTTTACGCTTGTTTTCATAATATTCGCCAAATTGTTTACTAATCTGTTTATTGTTTCTCCATTAATTGCATCACTATTGATAGATTAATTTTCGATATCGGATAAAAACAGTTCTATGTCTTCGTCGTCAATGTTATTACCGTATGTATTTGCCGAGTTGATATAAAGTTTTCTTATTTTGTGTTTCCTTTTACATTTGTTAGTAATTTGATGTGCTTTCGAATTAGTATCAGCTGAAAATTCCAGTTCGAGATAAATTGGGCAATGGATATCAGAAAGTATAGGACTGAAATTGTTAATCTGGAATTCGTTTATATGTCCTAGCATTCATATCACCAAGTGAAAGAATATAGTCCGTCTTATTTACATGTTTGTGGATTTCTTGTTTTACAGTATAAAAAGTGTCAGCATTATAATAGTTTGAGTTGTCTGGTGGAATATGGACCGCACCAATATGTAAATTATTCTGCAATTTTAAATACTTTCTGTCAATCTTACACCAAAGTAAATATTCCGATTCAATGTCTAAAACAGTTACATATTTGCTTATTTTTTGCTTAATAAGTATAGCAATACCTCCAGATCTACGTTTGGTTTTGGTCTGACAGTTATTACAGCGCATAACATAGCCTGGAATATCAATACTGTCATAACAGTCTAGTTTCGTCTCTTGGAAACATACGTCATAATTATTAATAAAATTAAATATTTCTGAAAAATTTAATTTTTGTCGAAGACCACAAACTTTTAATGTTGCAACCCTTAGATATGCTTGTTTAGCATTGGTCTCTTCACTAATACTGTATATGTTTTCATTATTCGGGGTTACATTAATGCCGTTTATATTTGATGTGTCTGTTATGTTATGTGCTGCATCATTATTGCGATCATAAAATAAAGTTCTAGAAGCATTATTATAAACATAATGCTGTGACAAATCATTACGATTTGCAACATCGTCTGACAAGGAATTAAATAATGTGCTGTCACAGTAAGAAGCATCACGTTGCATATTGATATTATGTACATTTGTACTGAAGGTTCAGTGGGGAGGGGCGGTTCAGTTGGTTGTGGAAGAAGGGGCTCATCGTCTGATTTGTTTTTGGATCTAATCTCCACTGTAAATAGAGATAATCATTTCTGAACCCTGTTTTGTAAACAAATGCTATTGTGATACATAATTTAGTATGAAATTCCAGTGTTATGCATATCTTGTTACGTTTGTAGTTATGTTGCTGATTTTAATAAATTATTTTTACATTTTGTTTTAAGAGTTTATCAGTGTTATAATTGGCCATTTAGTTATATGTGGATAAGATGTGCATGTCTTTACATAAGATGCAGCTAAGATATGACGAAGTCTTTGATTGTGTTTGCTCACATTCGCCTAACAATGAACCCCATTGCACACCCATATGATGAATAAAAACAATGATTTTTGAGACTCCAGTTTAAGTTCTTGAGACGTGCTGCTCGTGAAAACATGTTTGCTGCTATGTTTGAAACATGCAAATGCGGTTTTCATCATATTATTTTAATATATCTTCACTTACCAAGCTCAATTTCATCACGATATCAGCAAACTATAATAAGCTTTCAATTAATACATGAACATATTTCCACAAATACATACCTATGTCCTCTCTCTGTCTGCCTGTCCTGTCTGTCTTTCTCTCTCTCTCTCTCCCTCCCTCCCTTCCTCTCTCTCTCTCTCTCTCTCTCTCTCTCTCTCTCTCTCTCTCTCTCCTCTCTCTCTCTCTCTCTCTCTCTCTCTCTCTCTCTCTCTCTCTCTCTCTCTCTCTCTCTCTCTCTCTCTCTCTCTCTCTCTCTCTCTCTCTCTCTCTCTCTCTCTCTCTCTCTCTCTCTCTCTCTCTCTCTCTCGCTCAATCTGTTGAAATAACCATAGGCCTACATTAAACACCAAAAACCTGTAGTTTAAGATCTGCTGAAATAACGTTAAAAAACTAAATTCCTATCCTCATATTTACTGCTGAAATCTTGACAGTCATTAAAGGCCTGGTGGATATTTTCCGGATTTCTGTACATTCAAATCTATAGTTATTAACTATTATTCACTTACTCACTTTCATGTCTACAAGTATTACAATACACGAAGCTGGAGCATCCCTTAGATGGTGATACGGAAGAGTGCATGTCTTTTTATCGATTGCCAATAGAGATGTTATATGGTGTTGGGTATTCATGTTGGCATTAGGAACAATGAAAAGGGGTAGTCTGCTGCCACGGCTGCTTTGAATTGCCGCGTGCCAGTATTGGTGTCACCAAAGTTTTAAATTATACTAATCTTCAGGGGTTTTTTTTGTATTGTATTGTATTTTTTCCACAGCTGGCTACCCTGATTTTACATAATTATATAATAATTATTGTTTTTATTTTTAAATATAAAGTTCTAATCATATTCATGTACCTTTGTTGACACTCAAACACCGATGTGTATTATTTTACATTCATTCATTCTTCTTTTTATCCTTATAATGCTATAATTTATAAGTCGATGAGTTGTACTCGAGTATGTGTGTGTATGTGTGTGTGCATGTATGTGTGTACCGGTCTGTGTGTGTGTGTGTGTGTGTGTGTGTGTGTGTGTGTGTGTGTGTGTGTGTGTGTGTGTGTGTGTGTGTGTGTGTGTGTGTGATATAATGTGTCATAACCGCTTTCTTCATAGTTCGTTTTGGAGGTGAAATGCGGTATTGCTGTCTATCTACAACTAATACAAACGAGCTAGTAAATGCATTATCTTTATCCATTGGTAACATCATGTTTACAATAACGAAACAGTACAGCCATAATGTCCGGTATGTCCAGTTGTCCAATTGTCCATGCCATACAACATGCTACTTTCATACATGTTTGACCAAATGTAAAAGATAACAACAATAAAGATAAAATTTATTGGGATTAAAATGTCTGGCATCCACCTCCCCAGATATATAACAAACTATTCGACACCCTAATCAAACCGATCCTTCTCTATAACTGTGAAATCTGGGGCATTGAACTAAATAATAAGATGAAAATACATGACCCTAATAAACTACTAGACATTTTAGAATCGGAACCATTCGAAAAAGTACATATAAAATTTTGCAAATTCAACTTACAGGTAGGAAGAAACAACCAATATTACATGTAAAAGTGAACTAGGTAGATACCCACTAATAAATGAAATAAATCAGAAAAGTATAAGCTACTGGGCACATCTACAAAATCTATCTCAAGAACGCACACTTCTACTTGATGCAGCTCAATACAGCAAGCTACTTGATAACAATAACAAAAACAGCTTTCACAACTACACAACAAACATGCTTAAGAAAAACTGCATCGACATAACAGCTATTGACACTACACCAAAAAACAAAAAAACTCTCAACAAACTAGTAACTGAAAAACTACAACACAACTACAGGCAATACTTTAAACAAAAATTAAAAGACTCCGAAAAACTGTTATATTATAAACACATAGTACGACCATATCAACTTGCCCTATACCTCGAAACATTAAATAATTGTAACCTAAGAAGACATGTAACTAAACTTAGAATATGTGCACACCGCCTCGAAATCGAAAGAGGCAGGTATCACACTCTTCTCAGAAAAGATCGACTCTGCAAGCTTTGCAAAGAGGCAGTGGAAGATGATGCACATTTTCTCGTGGACTGCAAACAGCTAGAAACGAACAGAAGAAAATATTTTATTACACTCGCACAAGAATTCCCAATATTCCAAACACTAGATAAATACGAAAAATGTTATTATATCATCAACTGCCCTAAAACACAACTCATTACAGTGGCACAACTCTGCTCAGATTTGGACACAGCACGAACTAGCCTTCTAACTAGACCCCCTGCCACTTAATAATATTTATTTATTTTAATTAACCAAATATCGAAGAACAGACAAAAGACAATAGAACCTGTTACACTACATGTACTTTATTAAAATAGAGTTGTAGTTTAGTTTTTTTGATGTTAGCGTTTAATTTTATGTACTTTATTTTTGCTGGTCAACCAGACTATGTTTTTATTATACACGTATGAACATGGAAATAAAGCTATTGTATTGTATTGTATTGTATTGCATCAAATCAGTGGCATGCTTGCGGACTACCTACAAATCTGTTAGAAGTTATGATAGAAAAACAACTTTAATTAACGAGTTTCGTAAATTCGGAATATCCGTCTTTCTTTGCCGTTGGAGTTTCTTTTTCTGTTTCTCACTATTTTCTTTCTCATGTTATGTTACATATAATAATTATATAATCATCAAATTTGACAAGTTGGCTACAATGACGATGAAAAGAAAGTCTGGCTTGAGACGAAATCTTTTAAATGTGAAATCAGAAAAGTTGAAGCTTAGCCAAAAGGGAACCTTTTTAAACGTAATTTTAATAGTATTCTTGTCATAATCAAATAATACTATGGATTTAATTTGTTTTATATCAAATTATATTTTGCTCTAAATTTCAGTGTGCTCGTGTAACAAATTGTCTTGTTGATTTGCGTTTAGCTAGTTTTAGTCTATTTTCCCCTATTTTCGACGTGGTCATATTAACGTTATTTCTGTCAGAATCTGAGATTGCTTCTTCGAAGGGTTTTCAATAAAAAATCTCAAAACCTAACAGGAGCAGGGCTCGAACTTAACAGCGGCCTCGACGGCATTTGCAATTGCCGTCGTTGAGATATATCATATAAATTGCCGTAGGTAGAGAGCATCACTGATAGTAGCCCGAGCTCTCTGACTGTAAGAGAGCTAGACGGACATTTGGACATAAACACGCTCTCATTACAATCAGAGACCAACCTATGTCTTTTTTTGGCAATTCCTGACTACCAAACGGTAGGCAACGAGTCCCGCTCTAATACCACAACAATCCTATGTTTGACGTCAAATACCTTTACATCAATCATTTTCGAGTTAAGTGATACAAAAAAAATCCACATATTAATCACTAATACACATACTACAGAAAGAAACCCGACAGCACCCACATTCAGCTACGCTTCGTGACACTCCGTCGCAACAATTGCAAAGCTCGGCGATCTATTTCGAGACTGGGCGATTCCGCCTTGTGCAGCAGTTACAAGGGTCATCTCATAAGAGGAGGCAGTATGTAGCACATACTTTTGCCGTATCCTGTCGATAACACCCCAAATGTATCCTTCAAATTCAAAATGGAATCAATAATGTGTAATTGTTTTGGTTTAATGACGTAATGAAATCCAAATTCATCCAAAACGGCATTAGCCAACTCTTCCATGTTGTAACTTCGCTTGATATGAGACGGCCCCTGTAACTGCTGCACAAGGCGGAATCGCCCAGTGCGCGATCACGTGGTCTACGTCTCGAAATAGATCGCCGAGCTTTGCAATTGTTGCGACAGAGTGTCACGAAGCGTAGCTGAATGTGGGTGCTGTCGGGTTTCTTTCTGTAGTATGTGTATTAGTGCTTAATATGTGGATTTTTTTTGTATCACTTAACTCGAAAATGATTGATGTAAAGGTATTTGACGTCAAACATAGGATTGTTGTGGTATTAGAGCGGGACTCGTTGCCTACCGTTTGGTAGTCAGGAATTGCCAAAAAAAGACATAGGTTGGTCTCTGACTGTAATGAGAGCGTGTTTATGTCCAAATGTCCGTCTAGCTCTCTTACAGTCAGAGTACTCGGGCTACACTGATAGCAGTGGGGAAATGTATACACATGATGTACATTATCTGCCAATATTTAACATTTGCACATTTAAAAGATGTCTACATATAACAAGATAACCTTTCAGTCAGGTTTATTTGCTGCAAATGTCACTTTTAAACATATTGCCATTGGCAGGCTCAAAATTGCCGTCGGTGGACTTTCACCCATTGCAATTCTTTTAAATAATTGCCATGGGAGACAAATTGTTAAAGGTAGAGTCAACTCCAACAAGAGCCTTATGTGTTGGAAAGATGCATACCCGGACCACCAACACATACTAACACTTTAGCAAATGAAAAACGCGTAATTTTAGAGTTAATAAAAAACCACGATTATTCCTGCTAACTGGGGGCAGCCATTTTGTTTCGTTTTTGTGACGTCCGGTGGGATAGCTTGGGGTGAAGTGACGTCAGCTCCTGACCATCTCCTGTATGTACAGTGTAAACAAAAGCAGTAATTTTCGACAAGGCGCTTCTCTTTGATCAACCTAATTTGAAAGCAGCATAAATAACGTAATAATATAATAAACTATTTAACTAAATATATTTCAAGTTGCATTAACGGAAAAAAATGGGGTTATGGTGTTTTTCTCTGTTTAATAATCCAAAGGAAAAATGTACACTATTACGCCTATTGATATGCTACGTTGGAGCAAAAACGATACCCAAGTGATAATCTTATTTTCTTTGGGACTACGTAATTGGTCAGTTCTGTGGTTTTAGATGGAAAAGTCTACTTAATCAATACAGGTAATATTCCACAATACCGGTATGTATTTTTGTGTCTAGACAGCGTCAATTAATTGGCTCGTCTGGTTACCAATCAAATACACCCCTGCCAATCAGGAATCAAAGGTAGAAGCAACTAACAGCATAGACCAATTAACTAAGAAAACACTCCGTGTATCATTTCAGTACGTAGGTTAATGCATGGGCAAAACATTGTTAATTGTTTCGACTTGTTGTGTAGCCACTTTGACAATGGTATTTTATTTTGTATTGAAAATAATATATATAGTGCTGGATATACTTACTGGCTTACTGGGATGTGTATTATTACAGAACATTGCAATGCATGACTATTTATCATCCCGCAAAAACCAGGTAGATTGTGTTTCTCTAGTTCTAAGGCTCATTCCTGATGTGACGCGTTAAGTATTACGTAACCACCAGCTCGCCAGAGGGCGTACTCACTGAGATGGTACAAAATGGCTGCGCCCGTTATATATAATAGTCGTCACATTTAACCGTTTTATTAATTAACTATACGATTATACGTGTTGATATTAAGCAATAATGTACATTATATATCGTTGAATATGCATACCAGGCCAAATGCCTTAATTGCCCTCTCCTTTAAGTTCAAGCCCTGCAGGAGGCACAACATGTTGTGTTTATGTTGGTATTTAAACCTTCTCAATAAAGAATATATCTATAATAGTAAACAATGTGGTTAGATACATAAGAATATCATGTGTATCACTGTATCTTGTATGGCTTAGCCACCAGTACTCTGACTGTAAGAGAGCTAGATGGACATTTGGACAGTTATACACTCTCATAACAGTCAGAGACCAAGATATGTAGTTTTCTTTCAATCGCTGCCCACCAAAGAGTAGTCAAAGATTCCCACTCTAATACCACAACAATCCTATGTTTGACATCAAATACATTTACATCGATCATTTTCAAATTCCTTGATTAAAAATAATACAGATATTAATCACTAATACACACACTACAGAAATAAACCCGACAGCACCCACATTCCAGGGGTTGAAAGTTAAATTTTTTTTACCACTATCCCAAAGGAATAGTGAATTTGAAAAAACACTATTCCATCTAAAAATGTACTATCCCTTCAATTATTAATGTACCACTAGTTTTCCTGACTGTGCTAGGTCGCCCTGTACAACATTGCGTAACAAACAATTGTTTATATACCAGTCTATGCTGCATACTAGCTGGAATTACAAACAAACTCGCTCTAAACATTAGTCTTGATCAAAAAGACGTTTATTTTGTACCGGTAAGTGCATGAGAAAGGTCTTAGTAGCACGAGGATTTGTTCTGCAGAAAAATGTAGCTGAAGAAAAAGCATAAGTGGAATAGTCGCAGGTGATTTTCGGTATTCCGTGCTTTATTTTCACTTTCATGACGGAATATTGGAAGAATTGTTTTACTATTCCGTTTCGAAATTTACTATTTGCGGAATAGCGTAAAATTCGACCCTTGCATTCAGCTAAGCTTAAGTAAAGTTAGGACAGCAGAATTCTAAGTTCGCCAACCTATATTGTGACGTAGTGTCACATGATCGCCCACTCAGTCATTTCATCTTCCAAGGGCATATAAAAGATCCCTTGCTACTAATGGTAAAATGTAGTGGGTTTCAATCCTAACACTATGATAAAATTACTAAATATTTGACATCCACTAGCCGATGATTGATGAATCAATGTGCTCTTGTGGTGTCGTTAAACAAAACAAACACTTTTTTGGTGATTGTCGGGCACTTGTATTATTGTATGAGATGGCCCCTGGAAGACAGAATGGTTGAGTGGGCGATCATGTGACACTACTTCACAATATAGGTTGGCGAACTTAGAATTCTGATGTCCGAAGCAAAAACGTGTTTCCGATGAAATTTGAAATCCTAATGCCTGCTATTAAGGGTTACCTAGAGTTACTTTAGGGTTAGAACTTAGAGTTAGATGTCGGGTTATTATTAGTTTTTGGGTTAAGTTGAAGTTCCCTTTTTATACATGTATCAGTATAATGGGGGTAACAGGTGGATATCTCTCCAATATTGTAATGTTTCATTGCCATTCATTGCTAAAAATGTATTCTGTTTTTCAGACTTAATGGCAGAATCTCAGGTGTATACATTTAAGGACGAAAAGCCAGTTCCTGACATTGTTCTTGAATACCCTGCATCTCTGAGACAAAACAAAATTCCAATTGTTATTGACAATGGTACACATTTCACATAGTTATTTATGGTATTTAATTCTTGTAATATACTCAAGTAACCCTATTTTGTGAATTACTGTTCATTTGACTCTTTTTGAGACATAGTAATTAAGTTATTACAATTTTAAATATACCAGGCATTATCTGGCACTGTACATAAAGTGTAAATATTAGGGATGTGTGGTTTTATCGGTATACTGATGTATTAATGATTCATAGAGTAAATAAAACATATTATGGACTGATACTCCGTACCTGTACCAGTACACTTGGTGATTTCCGTAATTCAAAGTCGGCGTCGGTAGGAAAACTCTGGTCTCTTAGATTTGACTGCTTGTCTTAACTAGCCGATGTATTATGTATGCTGGGCTGTCATTAAAGGGACATACCCTAGTTTCAGCCCTTGAAAATTAACACTAAGTTTAGTTAATCTACAAACATGTGACACATTTGGATAAAGTTACAATTGAATGAAACATGAGACTGTGACTTTGAAATGGTGAAATACCCGCTAAAAATAGACTAAAACTCAAATCCATATCTGTTACTGTGCGTTTTTAAAAATATGAGAAATGCATTTTGTGCTAAAAACACCAGGATGACCAAAAACACTTGGAAATGGATAATCTAAACAATAAAATCTTAAGTAAAGTATGATTTCAGTTATCAAAAATGACTATAATAGTCAAAAATATGCCTTAGTGTTTAAAAACTAGGCTATGTCCCTTTATTCATTTATTCATTTATTGGTTCTTTTAATTGTGTTCAAAGACGTCATAAAAGGAAGGGCCTGACATTATGAAATAAGCTTTAGTACATCAAAGTTATCCATGTATATTTAATGTTTTAAACAATAACCATCGACTGTATCATGTATCTTCTTTATTTATATATGCCTTCCTTGACAGTGTTGTAAATAAAAAAAATCGTCATACCCATCCCTAGGAAATATATTGTGATAGGTATTTTCATTGTAGCTGTTTTCCAGTTAAAGTTATAATAAATGGTGAGGCAAATGAAACTATTTTCCATCTCATTTATTTGTTGAATATTCCATGAATGATATAGACTTTGACTGATAAAAAGTGTTTGTCTGTTTCAGGATCCTATCAGTGCCGTGCAGGATGGGCAAACAAACCCGAACCAGACTTAATGTTTAGGAACATAACGGCAAAACAGCGAGGCAAGAAGGTAATGGTTTAACGTTTTCTTCACGTCAGTATCGATCCCCATCGGTGGACCCACTCGACTATTTCTCGTTCCAGCCAGTGCTCCACAGCTCCACAACAAGGCCGTGGTATGTGTTATCCTGTCTGTGGGATGGTGCATATAGAAGGTCCCTTGTTGCTAATTGAAAAGAGTAGCCCATGAAGTGGCGACAGCGAGTTTCCTCTCTCAATATTTTTGTGGTCCTTAACCATATGTCTGACACCATATAACCGTAAATAAAATGTGTTGAGTGCATCGTTAAATAAAACATTTCCTTCTTCCTTCAAGTCAATATGTTTAATTGAAGCTTTTATCATTTTGTACAAAACAATGGACCATGTTCAAAATTAACAGTGCATTCACAAGTCAAACCAACTTTTAGTAAACTTTATTGGCAGTAATTTTATATTTGTAAATTCAATTAAATATATGTCAATATGAATCTGATCATTTTTGACAAATAATTGAAATATTCATTGTGAGTAACCAACTCGGTTTCATCAACTGGGTCACAAATTTGAGTACCGCATTGAGTATATATTTAGTATGAGAATCACGAAACTAGTAGCACCATTAATGCTTTTGACCACCTCAGTATTAAAGTAATAAAAAAGTAAAATTTAAAACACTTGTGGAGCAGTGAAGATTGTCATCGTATCAGACCAAAGTATGATTTGTAATATTAAAACTTATCTTTCAGGAATCGGATCTTCAAGTTGGCAACGACATTGCAAACATTGAAATTGTTCGGTGGGTACTTCGGACACAGTTTGACAGAAATGTTATAACACTTCTTGATGTGCAGGTAATAACAGTTATTAAAATTAAGTCCCACCCCCACCCCTGGCCTTTCACAGTAATAAATGTGAGACAAGTGATAATTATTCTCCCTAGAAGCTAAAGGAAAGAATATTTTACTTGTTATAGCATCTTTATCACTGTCTTTTGACTATCAAAACATGCATCTTTCAATGTCAGGGTGATAAAAACTTATATTCTCATTTTGTTTCTCTTTGGTTCATATGTATTAACCACTGGCTAGGTTTAGCAGATGGTTGTAACCAGCGGGTCAAAATAGGAAATAAATGTATTTAAAGAGTTCAGACTATTATTCAGGCGAATGTTTCCTAAGTTCAACTTTTGTTTATTTTTATTGCAGGAGCAGGTCTTTGATTACATATTCACCCACCTTGGAATTAATTCTGATGGATGTGTCGACCATCCTGTTGTGCTCACTGAACCAGTCTGTAATCCAAATTATTGTCGCCAACGTAAGTTGATCCAAATTACTGTCAGTGTAACTTAATTCAAATTACTGTCAGCAACGTAAGTTGATCCAAATTACTGTCAGCAACGTAAGTTAATTCAAATTATTGTCAGCAATTTAAGTTGATACAAATTACTGTCGGCAGCAACATAAGTTTATCAAAATTACTGTCAATGTGAGTTAATTCAAATTACTGTCAGCAGTGTAAGTTGATCCAAATTACTGTCGGCAATGTAAGTTGATCCAAATTACTGTCGGCAATGTAAGTTAATTCAAATTACTGTCAATGTCAGTTAATTCAAATTACTGTTGGCAATGTAAGTTGATTCAAATTACTGTCAATGTAAGTTAATTCAAATTACTGTCAGCAAGGTAAGTTGATCCAAATTACTGTCAATGTAAGTTAATTCAAATTACTGTCAGCAGTGTAAGTTGATCCAAATTACTGTCAATGTAAGTTACTTCAAATTACTGTTGGCAATGTAAGTTGATCCAAATTACTGTCGGCAATGTAAGTTAATTCGAATTATTATCAGCAATTTAAGTCGATACAAATTACTGTCGGCAGCAACATAAGTTTATCAAAATTACTGTCAATGTGAGTTAATTCAAATTACTGTCAGCAGCGTAAGTTGATCCAAATTACTGTCGGCAATGTAAGTTGATCCAAATTACTGTCGATGTCGGTTAATTCAAATTACTGTTGGCAGTGTAAGTTGATCCAAATTACTGTCAATGTAAGTTAATCCAAATTACTGTCGGCAAGGTAAGTTGATCCAAATTACTGTCAATGTAAGTTACTTCAAATTACTGTCGGCAACGTAAGTTGATCCAAATTACTGTCGGCAATGTAAGTTAATTCAAATTATTATCAGCAATTCAAGTCAATACAAATTACTGTCTGCAGCAACATAAGTTTATCAAAATTACTGTCAATGTGAGTTAATTCAAATTACTGTCGGCAGTGTAAGTTGATCCAAATTACTGTCAATGTAAGTTACTTCAAATTACTGTCGGAAATGTAAGTTGATCCAAATTACTGTTGGCAATGTAAGTTAATTCAAATTATTGTCAGCAATTTAAGTCGATACAAATTACTGTCGGCAGCAACATAAGTTTATCAAAATTACTGTCAATGTGAGTTAATTGAAATTACTGTCGGCAATGTAAGTTGATCCAAATTACTGTTGACAACGTAAGTTGATTCAAATTACTGTCGGCAAATGTAAGTTGATCAGAATTACTGTTGGCAACGTAAGTTGTTCCAAATTACTATCAGCAACGAAAGTTGATACAAATTACTGTCAGCAACGTACAAATTACTGTTGGTAATATAATCCAAGTTACTGTCGGCAATGTAAGTTGATCTAAGTTGCTGTCTGTGATGTAAGTTGATCCAAATTACTGTTGAGAATGTAAATTAATCCAAATTACAATTGGTAATGTAAGTTGATCCAAATTACTGTCGAGAGTGTAAGTTAATCCAAATTACTGTCGAGAGTGTAAGTTAATCCAAATTACTGTTGAGAGAGTAAGTTAATCCAGATTACTGTTGAGAATTAAGTTAATCCAAAATACTGTTGAGAGTGTAAGTTAATCCAAATTACTGTTGAGAATGTAAGTTAATCCAAATTACTGTCAGTAATGTAAGTTAATTCAAATTATAATTTTGTGTTTGTAGTCTCTCTGCATACTCATCCTATAACTGTCTACTGTGATTCAATTTTTATTCATATTTACTTCCATAATTCTATTAGGAATGTTCATTTGTGTATTAAACGTGTGTTGTTGCACTCAGTGATATAACTTCTCAGTGATTGCTATTTCAGTTCCTTGTGATTGTCATTTCAGTTGCGTATGATTGTTCTCTATTATTGATATTTTTATATGACTTATTTCAGAAATGACTGAAATGCTGTTTGAGTGTTACCACATTCCCCAGGTTGTGTATGGAGTAGACTCGCTGTTCAGTTTTTACTACAACCACCCTCAAGCAGGTACTTAATACAATGCCATTATTAGAATCAGTCACTGTTCAGTTTGTACTACAACAAATCTGCCCCGGGTCGGGCCACTGGCTATCCAGATATGGTACCCAGGACAGACATGCTCGAAACTAGTGGTATATGAGCATGTTAAAAATATTGGACTTGGACTACAACAAACCTCAAGCAGGTACTTAAAACAATGCCATTATTAGAATAGGTCATTTTTCATTTCATCTTATTTTCTTACTTATATCCAATTAAGGTTGTCTGTCCAGGACAGTGAGTTAGTTGTTAATTGGTTAGTGAGAGAGAAGAGGGTGTAGTGGCCTTACTGAGCCCTTAGGAGCTCCCTCTGGGTGGAAGCTGGTACCGTGCTGCGAACCCTGTACCTACCAGCCTGTAGTCCAATGGCTTAACCACTGCGCCACCAAGAATCAGTCACTGTTTAGTTTATACTACAACAAACCTCAACCCGCTAATTATACTCGGCCATTATTAATAGTTTAACCATGTAGTAGTCAAAATACCTCTTACATCTCATATACAAACTGGCATACAACACATACTGCATGTGGTTTCATTCATATCAGTGATTAGTTATAACTTGAATTTGGAACTAACAGTTATTATAACGGAATGATTACTTGCATAGAGTATCATATAAGATAGTTATGTTTTGGGTTCTCAATAAAACTATACTGTTAACTACTTTGTTAGGCTTTGTATTGTATGCTAGCTTCGGTGGTTTGTCGACTGAAAAAGAAATAACAGTTATGTTGATGATTTATTGAAATTAGACATACAGAGTAAAACCATTAAAAAAATACTTTCAGATGTGACAGGATTGTGAACTGTCATTTTGTATTTGCACAATGTTGTGATTACTAGTTTCTCGATGAGTCGTTACATAACTAATTGTTTATTGTTTCTTTAAGAATACCGCCTCCAGGCTTGTGAACATGACTTGAATGTGATTGTTTCTGTGTTGTAGCTACTGGTGATGCATTGATTGTTGACTGCGGTTACCAGACAACTCACATTCTTCCATATCTGAATGGACGCCTAGATTCAGCCAATTGTCGCAGACTGAACCTGGGAGGCATTCATGTAGATTCCTTCTTGCAGAGGATATTGCAGCTCAAGTATCCTGGGCACTTTGCCCAGATAAGTTTAACTAGAGCTGAGGTTGGTATACCTCTATATTGATTATGTAGCATGCAGTGGGAAGATTTAATGTTCCTTTGATTTATGCTTATTGTTTGCGATTGTCGAAATTTAGATGGGGAATTATTTGTGCAATGTAACTTCTGCACAATACTAGCCTACTTTACATATTTAACTCTAATGGAACCCAAGTACATTAATTTTGTTCTACTACATGGTCCATTTTGTCTAGCATAGCATTATGGTCACCTTTGTTTTACATTTGAATTCTTGTGCTAAGGATGAATTCGGGTTTATCAAAATGTTAGAGCAGAAAATAAAACTGGGACCATCAGTAGTTTGGGTTTTTATGTGTGTGGGTGTTTTTGTAAACTATATAGTATGTTAATTTGTTGTAGGAAATGATCCAAGAACACTCATACCTGGCAGTTGACTACCTGTCTGAGCTTGAAGACTGGCTCAGTCCAGAAGTCTTTGAAGCTCATGTCCGCAAGATACAGCTTCCTTACAATAACGTAGGTTCCTCTCTTACTTAAAGCTATTCTGTTTTGTTGTATAACATATTATGTCAATAATCATACATTTCAATGAAGCACTGTCCCTTAGCAAGTGTATTATTCATCATTGTCTTTTGTTGACTTAGTGTACTATCACTCGTAGACTATTGAGATGCAAATGAACCAATTCTTTAATTAAGCAGATAACTGATTATAGTTGTACATCACTAAACCCCCAGAAAGAACGATAAACAATTCGTATAACTACATTCAGTGCAAATAATATAGTTCAAAATATACATAAATAATTCTGTAGAAAGCAGAAAGCTGTAATGTTATGATGATACAGGATGATAGAATTCCTTACTAGATCATTTCTGCTTAAATTAATGACCAAACAAACAAATGAAGGTAACAAGAACAATATAGATATTTATTTACATATGACAATTAAAAAAAGGCTAGTTACACATGACATAAAAAGTCAATAAAGGATAATGGTGTATTACTTTTATTTCCTCAAGTTAGGTCAAATCATAATTTTGGCTTAGCGACGACCCTATCTCCAACTCAGAACATTCGGGGAAGTGAATCTGAATTTATAAAAAAAAAAAAGTAAAAAATATCCCAAGACTAAAGAACTTTAGATAGAAAATTTTGGGGTGTCGACAAACACAATGTGTTATGTGCATAGCTACATTGTTGCCTGATACAGGCTTCTCCCAAACTTAGAACTCAAAACACACATTATAGTTGTTATTTACAGGGCTCAAACTTAAGAATTTATCTCCCACAGCAATTGTTTTTGTAATTGACGAGGGGGAAACGGCCCATCAATGACAATTTGAAGCCTGCCTATGGCAGTTTTTTTAAAAAGTGACTTGCAGCAAATAAAAATAAATGAAAGGTTATTTTGCTGAATGCAGACATAGTTAAAATGTACAAATGTTAAATACTGACAGATAATGTACACCAGGCATGGTGCTTATAAAACTAGTCTAGATTCGAGACTCTAATAGTCTGAGACAGTAATGTCAAGACAATGCCATACAAATCGTATGTGTGTGACATCATCAGAGATTGAGTCTGGACACTAAAAGTTTTATAAGCACGGGCCCAGGTGTATACATTTTCCATCGTTGAGGAGCTTTACAGACCTACAGTACAGCAAGTTATATCTCAATGACAGCAATTGCCATCATTACGTTTGAGTCCTGATTTACAAATAGGAGGTAATTAGTTTTAAACTTTTCTATCACTCTATTTTCAGCTGCCGGGAAGTCAGGTGAGCGCGGAACAGCAGAAAGAGAGACGACAGCAGCAGATCACACGACTGAAGGAGGTGAACGCTAAACGCAGACTACAGAAGGTGAGAGGTTTACAGTATGACTTTGTTGCACCATGTTGTTGAAGCCAAGTGTATTGTGTTGTGGGGGTTTTAATATTGGTATTTGTGGAACATCACATGAATTTGGTAGAAATTTATTAGTTTTTATGTTTTTATTTAAAGTTAGTATGTTGAGAATATTTTTAATATTGAAACATGTACAAATGTTAGCATATGCGTTCATTAAGGGATCATTTGTTAATGTTTAGTATTGGTAATTTTAAACAGTTTTAACAAAGTCAAAGAGAAGTTGTTTGTCATTTCAGGTTCTTGTTGTTTCCATGACAGCATACTGAGTAATAGTACTTGTGTTTGTCATTTCAGGTTCTAGCCGTTTCCATGACAACAGACTGAGTAAGAGAACTTGTGTTTGTTGTTTCAGGTTCCAGCTGTTACCATGACAACACACTGAGTAAGAGAACTTGTGCTTGTTGTTTCAGGTTCTAGCTGTTACCATGACAACACACTGAGTAAGAGAACTTGTGTTTGTTGTTTCAGGTTTTAGCTGTTTCCATGACAACACACTGAGTAAGAGGTCTTGTGTTTGTTGTTTCAGGTTCAGGAGGAGGAGAAGCAGCTACAGCAGCTGGTCAATGTCCAGGAGATGCTGGTCGACGGCGACGAGGACTCGTTCACTGTACGTGTGTAGGAATAACTGCTTACTGCCTGTAGATATCAGTAACGGCTTACTGCCTGTAGATATCAGTAACGGCTTACTGTCTGTAGATATCAGTAAAAGCTTACTGCCTGTAGATATCAGTAACTGCTTACTGCCTGTAGATATCAGTAACTGCTTACTGTCTGTAGATATCAGTAACTGCTTACTGTCTGTAGATATCAGTAAAAGCTTACTGCCTGTAGATATCAGTAACAGCTTACTGCCTGTAGATATCGGTAACGGCTTACTGTCTGTAGATATCAGTAACTGCTTACTGCCTGTAGATATCAGTAACTACTTACTGTCTGTAGATATCAGTAAAAGCTTACTGCCTGTAGATATCAGTAACGGCTTACTGTCTGTAGATATCAGTAACTGCTTACTGTCTGTAGATATCAGTAACTGCTTACTGCCTGTAGATATCAGTGGCTATCCTGCAAAGCTTAGAATGGAGCCTTGCAGCATTTTCCCTTCATTTTGAGTAGGCTAAAGCTGATATTTTAAGGCAGTAACTAGTTATTTGTTTATTCTGCAATCCAATAAGAATAGTCGGAAAATTATATTTATTCGAGATTTTCTATGCAGACTGTACCATCAATATAGCAAGTCTTTTGCAGTATGACACCAGATAAGATATATGACCCCATTCTATGTAAAACTCTAGCTATACAAAACCCCACATTTAAACAACAATTCATTGGAATAAAAAACATGTTTTGTTATTTTTATTGTGACAAAACTTTATTTGTACATAATGTATTGAAACTAATGATTTAAAAAGTATGAATGAATGAATATGTTATAGGTCTTCAGTCAGTTGTACTAAAGTGTCACCTGAGTAGAACTCTAGTATGTGCTATTATGAAATTTTTGTTTCAGAAAGCCATGTACAATGTGGGTGTGAAGACGGCCGAAGAGCTTCAACTCACCATCAACAAGTTGACGGTCAGCATTCAGCGAGCCAATGCCAAAATCCTCGGCATAGAACCTCCACCTGAGGAACCCGAGGTGAGTCTTTATAGTATTACAGTCATATCTCAACATTGAACCTCCACCTGAGGAACCCGAGGTCAGTCTTTATACTATTCCAGTCATATCTCAACATCAAACCTCCACCTGCGGAACCCGAGGTCAGTCTTTATACTATTCCAGTCATATCTCAACATCGAACCTCCACCTGGAGAACCCGAGGTCAGTCTTTATACTATTCCAGTCATATCTCAGTATCAAACCTCCACCTGTGGAACCCGATGTCAGTCTTTATACTATTCTAGTCATATCTCAACATCGAACCTCCACCTGGAGAACCCGAGGTCAGTGTTTATACTATTCCAGTCATATCTCAACATCGAACCTCCACCTGGAGAACCCCAAGGTCAGTCTTTATACCATTCCAGTCATATCTCAACATCAAACCTCCACCTGTGGAACCCAAGGTCAGTCTTTATACTATTCCAGTCATATCTCAGTATCGAACCTCCACCTGTGGAACCCGATGTCAGTCTTTATACTATTCTAGTCATACCTCAACATCGAACCTCCACCTGAGGAACCCGAGGTCAGTCTTTATACTATTCTAGTCATACCTCAACATCGAACCTCCACCTGAGGAACCCGAGGTCAGTCTTTATACTATTCCAGTCATATCTCAACATCGAACCTCCACCTGAGGAACCCGAGGTCAGTCTTTATACTATTCCAGTCATATCTCGAGGTCAGTCTTTATACTATTCCAGTCATATCTCAACATCGAACCTCCACCTGGAGAACCCGAGGTCAGTCTTTATACTATTCCAGTCATATCTCAACATCAAACCTCCACCTGGAGAACCCGAGGTCAGTCTTTATACTATTCCAGTCATATCTCAACATCGAACCTCCACCTGGAGAACCCGAGGTCAGTCTTTATACTATTCCAGTCATATCTCAACATCAAACCTCCACCTGCGGAACCCGAGGTCAGTCTTTATACTATTCCAGTCATATCTCAACATCGAACCTTCACCTGGAGAACCCGAGGTCAGTCTTTATACTATTCCAGTCATATCTCAGTATCAAACCTCCACCTGTGGAACCCGATGTCAGTCTTTATACTATTCTAGTCATATCTCAACATCGAACCTCCACCTGGAGAACCCGAGGTCAGTTTTTATACTATTCCAGTCATATCTCAACATCGAACCTCCACCTGAGGAACCCGAGGTCAGTCTTTATACTATTCCAGTCATATCTCAACATCAAACCTCTGCCTGAGGAACCCGAGGTCAGTCTTTATACTATTCCAGTCATATCTCAACATCAAACCTCTGCCTGAGGAACCCGAGGTCAGTCTTTATACTATTCCCGAGTCTATTCCAGTCATATCTCAACATCGAACCTCCACCTGGAGAACCCGAGGTCAGTCTTTATACTATTCCAGTCATATCTCAACATCGAACCTCCACCTGGAGAACCCGAGGTCAGTCTTTATACTATTCCAGTCATATCTCAACATCAAACCTCCACCTGAGGAACCCGAGGTCAGTCTTTATACTATTCCAGTCATATCTCAACATCGAACCTCCACCTGAGGAACCCGAGGTCAGTCTTTATACTATTCCAGTCATATCTCAACATCGAACCTCCACCTGAGGAACCCGAGGTCAGTCTTTATACTATTTCAGTCATATCTCAACATCAAACCTCCACCTGGAGAACCCGAGGTCAGTCTTTATACTATTCCAGTCATATCTCAACATCGAACCTCCACCTGGAGAACCCGAGGTCAGTATTTATACTATTCCAGTCATATCTCAACATCGAACCTCCACCTGGAGAACCCGAGGTCAGTCTTTATACCATTCCAGTCATATCTCAACATCAAACCTCTGCCTGGGGAACCTGAGGTGAGTCTTTATATTATTCCAGTCATATCTCAACATCGAACCTCCGCCTGAGGAACTCGGGGTGAATTTTTATACTATTCCAGTCATATGTCAACATAAAGCCTCCACCTGAGATGAGTCTTTATAATATTCCAGTCATATTTCAACATCAAGCCTCCACCTGAGGTGAGTCCGTATAATATTCCAGTCATATCTTGGCATTCATCTGCCACTTGAGGTAAAATCCCTGAAGTAGATCTACACTGTGCCTGTAATCTTCATAGTCTTTATATAAAATTAATTAACTTTATGTTTTCTCATTCAAATCTTGGGATTACACGAAAATATCACTTCATCAGTTAACATGTAAAGTTAGCAAACTGAAACAAGGTACTACAGTGTTTTACTTCTTCGTTTTGTGCTCCAGATCAAAGAGCCTATATTTGACTTGCTGGATATTCCCGATGAGATGTTGACCACTGCACAGCTAGCCATGAAGAAACGTCAGCGGATATTGAAGAGTGCTCGCGACGGCCGAGCAAGAGCTCAGGCTCTGCAGCGTGCTAAAAGGCAGAAGGTATGTTTTATTTTATAACACAACTGTTGGTGAGAACATTATTTGTTATTTCTAATAATACATACTTGTTACAACATATACGTGCGATAACATTTTACAGTCTGGCTGCACCTAGGTGATGATCAGGTCACCAATGCCATACCATCCAATAGAAAAGCACGGTAGACATTGACTCACTAGATGTGATGTACAAGTTAACCTGAAATTGATGCACAAGATAACTTTAAGCATTAGGGTCATCCATAGGTTTTAGGTAGAAAAGGCATTTAAATTTATTTTAAAGCTATCCATTTATCTTACAACTCGTTGTTTAAAAAAGTATCCATATTACTTTTTCAACAGCTGTAATGGCAGTGAAAAGTTTTTGTTTTAAGTAATTTGGAGTATATTGATAATCCTAGGAACTTGAAGATGAGAAAAGATTGGAAGAAAAGAGGCTTAACAATTTTCAAGAATGGTTGAACGAGGTCCGGCAGAAACGGCAGGTAGGATGATACGTGTTATAAACAAAGGTTTATGAAAGAAATGTGTTGTGACCATCAGCTTGAAATTACAGTTTTAAAATGTTTAATACTAAATTTGAGTTGCTTAAGAATGTGCAAAAAAATCTTAAGTATAATGTATAAATAACAAGTCAGTGTTATTTGTATTGAATAGTTTACATGATTTCCAAACGTCTATAGCATAATTCTGTGTGGTTTTCAAACCTCCATCAAGTGTTTTTCTTGTCAATTTCAGCAAATTGTTGACGCTCGAAACAAAAGAAGACAGAGGAAAGCAGACATGGCAAAGAGACGAACGTACGCCTCCCAGCAGAGAATGAAGATCATCTCCCAGTTGGCTCAGAGTAAGCAAACATGACGGGTTGTTCTTTGACGAAACGCTCACAATAACTTTCACCAACATAGGGGGCGGGACGTAGCCCAGTGGTAAAGTGTTCGCTTGATGCCCGGTCAGTCTAGGGTCGATCCCCGTCGGTGGGCCCACTGGGTCATTTCTCTTTCCAGCCAGTGCTCCACAACTGATGTAACAAAGGCCGTGGTATGTACTATCCTGTCTGTGGGATGGTGCATATAAAAGATCCCTTGCTGCCAATCGAAAAGAGTAGCCCATGAAGTGGCGACAGCAGGTTTCTTCTCTCAATATCTGTGTTGTCCTTAGCCATATGTCTAGGGTGTCGTTAAACATCCATCCATCCATCCATCCATTAACCATATGTCTGACACCATATAACTGTAAATAAAATGTGTTGAGTGCGTCGTTAAATAAAACATTTCCTTCTTTCCTTTTCCCACAACCTTTTATAGTTGCCTGTCGCCCCATAACACGACTCGGTATGGATGGCTCCCCAGTATGAAATCCTGGCTGTACCAGTACTAACTGTCTTGTCATGTAATGTTTTTTTTTCATTATTGTCATTTTCATCACTAGAAGTATGGCAGGTTTTGGTAGTTTAGTGCTGTCAATATTTTTGTCTGCATTTTTTCATGTCACATATCTTAGAAACATCAAATAAAACTTTATTAACCACTCAAGTTTTAATTAATGAACATTATTAACCATTGATAATCATCGTGGGTCTTTTCAGATTCGAAGAAGTCAAAGAAAGAAGATACTTTTGGAAAGAATGATGCAGACTGGGATGTGTACAAATCAATTGTGAGTGAACATGGCAGTCTGTAGGTATTTAAACAAATTTGTGGTGTACGTTTATTACCGTACATACATTTAATCTAATTCAGCCTATTTTATTATGATTAGTACGACTGTTGCATTAGTATTATGATGTAAAATTTTGTATTTAATGTTTGGAATGAAATAATAATATTTTATTCTATATTGATCATACCACACCACAGCACCTCCTGAACAGAAAAAAGAAACTGCATTTTTCACTGATCCATTATTCAAAGAGCAATTTTGAAAATGCACAGTTTTTAACAAAATCATTCCAGGACGATTAAAATGTTTTGTGGTGCATTTTTATATATGTTTTACAAATATTTAGTTTTTCCTGTTTAGAATACTGAAATGGGAACCAGTGATTCTGAAGCTGAAGAGGAGAGACTTGAAGAGATTGACAACATGCTTCGCGAGCACGACCCAGAGTTTCAGAGGTAATACGTTACAGACCTATTCAAAATCTCACTTGCTGACAAAGTGTTCATTAATGGGCAGCAGGTATCAATTTTCAGCAGCTACTTATAACTAATAGGGGCAGGATTTAACTCAGTCGGTTGAGTGCTCGCTTGAGGTGCTTGCGTCGAAGGTGAATCTGTTTGACTGATAGGTTTTTTTTCTCATTCCAACCAGTGCACCACAACTGGTCAAAGGTCATGGTATGTGCTTTTCTGTCTGTGGGAGAGTGCAAATAAAAGATCCTTGCTGCATTAAGAACATGTAGCATGTTTTTTTCTGATGACTGTGTCGTAATTTCTAAATGTTTGACATCCAATAGCCGATGATTAATTAATCAGTGTGCTCTAGTGGTATTGTTAAACAAAACAATACTTATAACTATTCACCTCACTGCGGTGAACCGATATAGCTACCTTCTTCTCTCAAACACCATCCTACTTTCAAAGATAAAAGCTCCTGAACAGTGATTGTGTATTATTTTCATTGCAAGTTCTGAAATTGAAAGGTCAATTTGTAGAAGATTTATTTACTTAAAATATATGTTTTTACTTTGCAGGGAGTTGGACTTTGGTGCTGTACCAGGGGGAGAATTTAACATTGCTGAATACTACCGACTATACCTGGCTGTCGAGAGAATCAGGTCAACATTCACAGTTGTCTCCCTTGATAGACAACATACTTATATACTCGACAAAATGAATTGGCTTTTCGGCATTTTGAAATGATCTACATTACAAAATAACACTTAATAGTTTGAGTTTTCTTTTCTGAGATGTCAAACTGAATTCAAATTATTATTTAATCTAGCTGTCGGATGATATTATAATAAAACACAGCCATCTTTATAAAGTATTGCAAGATGTATTGCAAGGGTGGAAGGTCATAGGAATGTCGTATGAACTAAGTGATGCTATTAACTGATCCTGTGTTACTATGTACTGAAAGATAGAAACAAGAGAACACTTGGTACTGTGCATCACATTTCAGTCACTATTGGTGTCCTAATGTCTGTATAAAGTACAAACAACGTAGGACTGAATGTCAGTAATGTGAGATTGCATGTCGGTAACACAGTTCACTTCAGACATTATAGATGAGTATTTTTGTTGCAACTTTCTGTTAAATGTGATTCCTTATTTCTTTCCATCAGTATATAAGTATTAAGTATTATATTTCCAGAGCTCCCGAGCTTCTGTTCCAGCCGGCAATGATTGGCATGGAGCAGGCAGGAATTGCTGAAACAATCAACTTCATCTTGAAGAAATACAAGCCAGACATCCAGAATAAACTTGTTGGGGTACGAGCATTTCGTTTTATTACCCATATGGGCAGTGAGATGCGGGTGAATATATCTATCTTTCACTAGGGAAAGATAGAAGCTATCTCGTGACTGACAACTTTAATTTCACTCGGGACAGACAATCCGTAATTCCTCGTAACTCCTAAGTTATTGTCTATGTGTTCAACGTCCCCGTACTTGTCAGTGAATGTGGTTATCAATGGGACCCTGACTGAATTCACTGGGTTTTTGTTTGGAAAATGATTTGGATCGGTCTATGATGGATACTGTCTGCAGTGTATTTTGTGTTGGGAATGTTTGAGACTAAAAGGACTGTGACATAACAAGGGTTAAGCTGATACGTCATAGTGTATTTAATACTGATCTCCACTGAAAACGCAGAACCCAATTTTAAGTTGTTAGTGCTATCACATGTGTCAGGTTGCTATAAGTACAACAATAACACCAAACCGTGTATACAATTTTGGGATTATTTATCACCTACCAGAACACATAGTTTTTTAAAGTCAAAATGTTTTGGGGGGTTTTCTTGTATCTTTTGACAACTACAAATCTGACTGGAGTCTTTTCAGTGGTGTTTAGCATATTATCTTCTATCCTGAAACCACCATTTCTATTGACAGAATTAACAGATAAAGCTGTCATATCCTGCTACTAGCTACTACTTTTGATGTCACTTATGTGACGTCGCACGCATAGCCTACATTACAAAATCGCTCACTTGACCTCTAGGTCATCATAGCTGAAATAACAGAAATAATAGCTTTTCCCCTTAATTTTTATGGTCTGCAGGATAAAGATAATAACTAGCTAATGACATCGAATATCTTCTTTATCCTGTTGAGGCCAAATGAGAAATTCCACTCGGCAGGGCCTGCGGAAATACCCATTCTTACCTTCACAGGATAAAACATATCTGACGTCATTAACTAGTTATTCTCTATATAACTGTGGCTTGTTTTCACTTTTACTGTTTTCATATATTGTAGAATGTGTTTCTGACTGGTGGGTGTGCCAGGATTCCACATTTCAAAGACAGAATGGAAAAAGAACTTCTTGAAATGAGACCATTCCAATCAACATATTCAGTTTCCATAGCAAGTGAGTGCAGCAGTATATAAATACTGTTTATGTGTTACACAGGATGTATTGTATAAATATCTTTATATGTCGGTATGTTATACAGGATGTATTATATAAATACTGTTTATATGTTTATATGGGACGTATTGTATAAATCTTTATACGTTACTATGTTATACGGGATGTATTATATAAATACTGTTTATATGTTATACGAGACGTATTGTATAAATATCTTTATACGTCGGTATGTTATACGGGATGTATTATATAAATAACATCCTTATATTTCAGTATGTTATATGGGATGTATTATATAAATATCTTTGTAAGTCAGTATGTTATATGGGATGTATTATATAAAGAATATCTTTATAAGTCGGTGTGTTATATTGGATGTATTGTATAAAGAATATCTTTATATGTCAGTTTGTTATATAGGATGTATATAAATAATATCTTTATCACTATGTTACACAGGATGTATTATATAAATAATATCTTTATATGTCAGTATGTTACATGGGTGTACTATATAAATAATATATTATCCACATAGTTGAAGATATTCAGGGAAATATAATCAGTATGACCCACGTGTGTCATAATGATTTCACATGACCACGAATGACGTAATTTTGTGAAGCAACATCCATAACTTAATGTGGCTTCCTCAGTGGAAACGCTAAAAAATTACGTCGTTTCGTTATCTCTTTTTAGTTACATTTCAAATGTTTTGACATGGTCCTAGCTTGTTATTCATAAAAATAATATTTTGGATAATGTGGATAATAAAGAAATTATTACACTCGCGTGTGAGTTGTACTGATTTTACGAAACTTATATAATAATCTCTATTTATGTCAGTATATTACATGGGGTAATATATATAAATAATATCTTTATTTGTTGGTTTGTTTAACTGACATTTAACATGGTATATTTCAGAGAACCCTAGTCTGGATGCCTGGTATGGAGCAAGGAAGTTTGCTCTATCCCCACAGCTGACAGCCTATTGCATGACAAGGGCAGACTACACAGAAATGGGGGAGGGGTATTTCAGAGAGCACTGTGCCTCCAACAGATTTTATCCCACACCAGTGCTAGCACCAAAAGAGTGATTCAATTTGTACAGTAAAAACATACTCTTTTTAGCACTTGGTTTTTTATTTCTCGCCGAGAGTAATTATAACCCAATTCAAAACAATTGCCCATTGTCTTTCAGTTTAACATGTTTTATAGTCGTGCTGATGATTATATCAGATCATTATCCTAGATATATATTGTTCTACCTTTTTAAAAGTGGAAAATGATTGGTATATTCAGACTAAAATATAAAGGAGTTATTATGAAAATGATTGTAGCCAAGATGCCCATTATATGGTCACCTAAAGGAAGTTGGACATAACAACTGACACAGACCACAGGAAAGGTGCATATCTCATTAACTAAGCTAAGGGAAGTGAGAGGCATTTTACTACCACATCTCACACAAACCCTGACAGAAGTAAGAGACTTGCAGAAATAACAGATACGCAAATGTATTATCATTTTACTACCACATCTCGCACAAACCCTGACAGAAGTAAGAGACTTGCAGAAATAACGACCACATCTCACACAAAGCCTGACAGAAGTAAGAGACTTGCAGAAATAACCGATACACCAATGTATTATCATTTTACTACCACATCTCACACAAACCCTGACAGAAGTAAGAGACTTGCAGAAATAACAGATACACCAATGTATTATCATTTTACTACCACATCTCACACAAACCCTGACAGAAGTAAGAGACTTGCAGAAATAACAGATACACCAATGTATTATCATAGAGAGAAGAACCGATGTCATGATCTGTTAAACTGGCCATTGTATGTTAATTTAACCGATACGCCAATGTATTATCATAGAGAGAAGAACCGATGTCATGATCTGTTAAACTGGCCATTGTATGTTAATTTAACCGATACGCCAATGTATTATCATAGAGAGAAGAACCGATGTCATGATCTGTTAAACTGGCCATTGTATGTTAATTTAACAGATACGCCAATGTATTATCATAGGGAGAAGAACCGATGTCATGATCTATTAAACTGGCCATTGTATGTTAATTTAACAGATACACCATGTATTATCATAGAGAGAAGAACCGATGTCTTTATCTGTTAAATTAGCCATTGTATGTTAATTTAACAGATACGCCAATGTATTATCATAGAGAGAAGAACCGATGTCATGATCTGTTAAATTGGCCATTGTATGTTAATTTAACAGATACGCCAATGTATTATCATAGAGAGAACAACCGATGTCATGATCTGTTAAACTGGCCATTGTATGTTAATTTAACAGATACGCCAATGTATTATCATAGAGAGAAGAACCGATGTCATGATCTGTTAAACTGGCCATTGTATGTTAATTTAACAGACACGCCAATGTATTATCATAGAGAGAAGAACCGATGTCATGATCTGTTAAACTGGCCATTGTATGTTAATTTAACAGACACGCCAATGTATTATCATAGAGAGAAGAACCGATGTCATGATCTGTTAAATTGGCCATTGTATGTTAATTTAACAGACACGCCAATGTATTATCATAGAGAGAAGAACCGATGTCATGATCTGTTAAATTGGCCATTGTATGTTAATTTAACAGATACGCCAATGAACAGATACGCCAATGTATTATCATAGAGAGAAGAACCGATGTCATGATCTGTTAAATTGGCCATTGTATGTTAATTTAACAGATATGCCATGTATTATCATATGGAGAAGAACCGATGTCATGATCTGTTAAACTGGCCATTGTATGTTAATTTACCAGATACATTAATGTATTATCATAGGGAGAAGAACCAATGTCATGATCAGTTAAATTGGTCATTGTATGTTAATTTAACAGATACACCAATGTATTATCATAGGGAGAAGAGCCGATGTCATTGTCTGTTAAATTGGCCATTGTATGTTAATTTAACAGATACGCCAATGTATTATCATAGGGAGAAGAACCGATGTCATGATCTGTTAAATTGGCATTTGTATGTTAATGATAGGGTTAGGTTATACAACTCCTACCAGTGGCAGAAAATCTATTTAGAAGGGACCCTAATGAAATATCTACAGCCAAAAACATTCCATTAAAACATTTTTAAAACCCCAATATAATCACAAGAAGAAAAAGTGCCATGAATAATTAAAAACTCCACAGCAATATCCACAGCATTGCTGATTGCCGTGAGCAATTACAGGGATTGGTTATATACTCAAAACAAACATTTCATCTTATTTTCATGTTTATATCCAATTAAGATTCAAGTGCTCTGTCCTTGACATAACACACCTCAGCTATTTGGGTTGTCTGTCCAGGGCAGTGGGCAGGGCAGTCAGAGCTAAGACTGGGAAGAAACATGACCACTTGTTATTACACGTGTGCTTCTTATGGTAGTGTGCTTAGTATGGTTTTATTAACTCGGTTATGATAAACCGTGGGGGGGGGGGGGGGCGTAGCCCAGTGGTAAAGCGCTCGCTTGATGTGTGGTTGGTCTAGGATCGATTCCAATCAGTGGGCCCATTGGGCTATTTCTCGTTCCAGGCAGTGCTCCACATCTGGTGTAGCAAAGGCCGTGGTATGTACTATTCTGTCTGTGGGATAGTGCATATAAAAGAACCCTTGCTGCTAATCGAAAAGAGTAGCAATTGAAGTGGTGACAGCGGGTTTCTTCTCAATATCTGTGAGGTCCATAACCATATGTCCAGTGCCATATAACCGTAAATAAAATGTGTTGAGTGCGTCGTTAAATAAAACATTTCCTTCTTCTTCTTGAACCACATGGATAATGAAATGATTTAACCACCACATACCAATGAGGCCGGTGTTTGACAAACAAATCACACACATCAAATTTGACAAATTTATTTGCAATACAGATTCGATTTATAAAATACATAATTGAAATTATACAAAAATTAAACTAAAAAAAATGGGACAAAATCATTCTGGAATAATTAGTAGTAATTTATATATGTACTTCAAATTAATTGGGAATATATTATAATTATAAATGTATTTTACTTAAAATATATTTACAAGAATTCTTAGCGACAGAGAATGATTGTTTTAACTTTGGAAATTGTTATTTATTTGTCTTGCTAATTAAAACAAATCAAATTCAGTACTTAATCAATTCTCATTTAGATGGATGCATACACTAAAAGATATTGATAACTGAATTTTTTTTGTAAGAGATTTTACTCATAACTTTTATAATTATAAGTATCGTACATATTTTTCTAAAGCAACATCATAATACAGTTTGATTTCATTTGTAAACAAGAATAGAACTAAATGAAATAATAATATACAAAATGAAACATGTTATTCCAACATAATCAAAACATGATTGGTGTATGTTTCGCAATTAGTTAAATCTTGACATTCATGATTATTTACTAAATGTAAAACTATAATTACTTGCACATATTGGTCGTACCACTGGCAAGTGTTTGGGCTAACAAGGCTTTTACTTTTTACTCTTTATTGGAAACATTCAGCAGCATAGATGTAAGGTAAATAGAAAACAAACCCTCCAGAGATATCTACGAAAATTAACCAACCATACATAGAAAATATACTACCAGTTGTTAACAAATACTTAACCTGGCTTCCAGTTACACACTGCTTACTTTGGGAGCTTTTGTATTTATTTTTCTAGCAGTTTTTGTGTTAGCCTATTCATTCTACCATATGTATATCATTAAATATGTATGTAAATACAAATTATTTGCATTAATGTACATGTTAAAATAAAGACAACTTAATATTCAATCTACATTTATAGCTATTTACAAAGACCACAATGTAGTTATTAAAAGCAATGACCCATATAATGGGGAAAATAAATTATACACATGATTGTTTCTTTATAACAAATAAACTAAACTGTACTTTAAAATTAAGAATAAATATCTTAAATAGTATTTACAATGTAACTACAAGTAACATGATTATGTCTTTTCTCCACTTGTACATTTTACTATTCAGTAACAAGTGCCTTTCTTCAATAGCAAAACAAAGGCGTACAAAAATAAATTACTATGTGGATTCATTTCATGAAAACGTTAGGTCTGACAGTCAGAATTGGCTATGTTCAAAATCATTTTACGGAAAACCATTTTAACATTTAGATTATAAAATAAAAAAATCTGAAATGAAAGATTTTTTTATTCTCCCAACTTGTGTAGCTTTTTATCACTTGTTACAAAAAAACCCAAACCCCACCAAATCCCCACCAACCTCATTAAACAAGAACCAATATAAAAGACGAAGAAAGAAATCGGAAACAGTAGACCACTATCGTTTTCAAAAAAGGATGGACATAACCAGATCTGGTGCCTTGATTGGTATACCAGCTTGACCCAAACACCCTCTTTCCATTTCCTTAACTCCTGCCCCCCCCCCCCCCCCCCCCAAGAATGTCTTAACAGGTTTAGGATACAAGCTCACCCCACCCCCATCTGGTCCTCCTGCCTCAGTTTGTGTTTCTTGCCCTGGACTCTGGGAAAGTGGAAGCGAATCGCCGGAAGACTGTTACCTGGCTTATACACAGGGTGGACTGCACTTTGCATTTTCTGTACTGGTGCCAAACGTTTGTCCATAACGGAACTTTTGACCTGAAAAGTAATGTTTAGAAATCGTTTAAGAAAAAGGTAAATATTACAAGATCAACTATAATAAATGTCACCATTAATATTATTCATTGTTATAGGTGTCTTAGTGTTGACTGTCGAATTTGTATATTATTTAACCTTAGTTCTCAATAGATGTCTTTCATTTCATTTTAACTTATTTTCGTGCTTATATCCGAATACGGTTCAAGCACGCTGTCCTGGGCACACACCTCAACTATCTGGGCTGTCTATCCAGGAGAGTGAGTGAGTTGGTTAGTCGTTAGTGAGAGAGAAGAGGGTGTAGTGGTCTTACACCTACCCACCGAGTCGTTAAAACTCGCTCTGACGTCGAACACTGTACCTACCAGCCTTATATCCGATGGCTTAACCACGACACCAACGAGGTCGGTTACCTAACCAAAAATACCTGGACTACAGTTAAGTACTATTTTGATGGTTCAAATATTTTTAGAACGTAACTCCATCATTATGCAACCGATTTGCAGTTCATGTGATTGTAAGTTGCGTAACCGACACGCTAACAGAACAACTAATATTGTGTTCTGAGCCGATAATGTCATAAGTATATTTATAAAATAAATACAAATTATATATATATAATTGTCCAAGTGCAGGAATAGCAGTTACATGTTAAGAGTATACATATGTATGTATTAATTATTATTTTATAGGTCTAAATTGAATGGCAATGTGAGGGACAGTTTAGGTATTAAAACTATTAAAAACGATGACCGACCAATCGTTTCTACGTCACTTTTCAATAGTCACCCTTTATCTCAATACAGTTGGCCCATTTATCATTCAATCTACTGACGTCGGCAAAATAGACGTCTTCTGTCTGGCCCATCAACCACCATTCTATTGCAGCCTTGAGACTGTCATCATCTTAAAACCGAGAACCACAAAGGAAGGCTTTCAAAGTCTGGACCGGATAATAGTCACTCGGAGCCAGGTGTCGTTAAGTTACTTGAAGCCACATTTAAGGGTAGCAGCTTGATCAGCTCTGGACTTGTGCATTGGAGCATTGTCATGGAGCAACAGAACACCAGATGCCAACATCTCTCGTCTTGTTCCCCAGATTGCTTCTGTCAGTTTCGTCATCAAATTAACATAATAGGTACCAATCATACATTGTTTTGGAACCATAAGAACTCCTTTCGCATCCCAGAAAACAGTTGTCAAAACCTCGCCTTGACATCAGATGGTCTTCCAGACCATGTTCAGATCATATTTAAACCTCTCTCGTCCTCGCTTAAATTCAGCAGACCATTTCACAATTGTTGAATAATTGAGAGATACATCATTATATACACAAACTATACACTTAAGGAATTCAGTAGCATTTTGCCGTTAGTAATGAACTTTCTGAAGGATCTATGTTCCAGTTTGGTCAAAATTAAGGTTTCAGTGGATGTAAGTTACCATTGAGCAATATTTTGTGAATATACAAACAGTTGTGTAAAACAACAAGCTATGGTATCTCATTCTACAAACGTTCTGACCGTCTCTTGTACCACTTACTCGTACTGAGAATTTTGTCTAAAGAGACCTCGGAGCCTGATAAACAGGCCCGTGTGTAGAGGTGGGTTGGGCATCGGACACACACCAGCCCCCAACCCCCCCCGCGCGCTTTCTTAGTATTGTCTAGGTAACGCCGTGAAGTTTTTAAAGAGTGTAAAAAGAGACGCCCACCTGGGATGTGTCCTGTATAATCGGGTATCATTCCGACCCCCACAGTGTAGATCTGTTTCTTACTCGGGTCACGGGCTGACTTCAGCTCGCGTTTCACGAGAATCGGCTGATTTTTCAGTTGCCGGTGTTTGGACACTTCCTCCGTAAACGTGATGAGGGCCTTGTTGGTGATGATCGGAAAGCCTAACCCCATCAGTCCGCGCGATCTGGGGACGAAACCTTGGTAGCCTGAGAGCGGCATGAAAGAAATGGGATAAGTTTGTATAATGGCACTTTAATACTCGATTCTTTTTATTGTTTTTCAACAGATGCAACACGGCATAATATTCACACACGATATCAGTACACACAAAGATAATTCTATTATCAAAATTTCGTCGATTAAATATATCGAACATTAGTGAAAACACAAGTCAGATTTACAGTTGTATACTATAGTCCGTTCCATCATTCTATTAAAATGTTTTTTGTAAATAATTTCAGTTTGGTTTGACGTAAAAAGAAAAGTAAAAGTGTTGAAATAACAAAGAAATACAATTTGTGTGCACACTTTACAAATCAGTGGGCTCGAGGTTTGTTTGGGTTTTTGGGGTTGTTGTTTTTTTGTATTTTAAAAGTCCCATTTTTGTGAATGCATACCCCCCCCCCCCCTCCCCCATATATAATAGTCAACCACACGAAATTGTACATGATTAGAAAATGAAACTTTTTTCACATCGACACCTCAACACAATCGTATACCTATTTCTTTCTTTTTTTTATAATAACAGGATATAAAAACATTACATATAAATAATATTTCGTCGTAAATCAAATGTTTGACAATCCTTATTAGCGTTAGTCTACATTAACAATATGTAAAGAGTATGATTATTGTAAGTTTACCAAAAATAAGTCATGAAATGCACATAATGCGACTTAACAGTTTTATCTATCCTTAGTACGGGAATAAAATACTCAGTGATTCGAAACCGACCACATGAAACTAGAAAATCCGCATGAAACCGTAGTACCTTACGTACTAATTACGTGAACCGTCAACTAGTTCAAGTCTTGAAGACTTGTGTATCTCGCACCCGTTTCTTGCTGACATGTGAATAACAAATTAAAAAACTATCTTATTTGTATATCTAACTAGGTTTTTTTTTTTAATTATTTAAAAAAAAATGTGAACCATTATTACCTGACATGAATTTTTTATTGGGGTCTGTGTTTTCACTGCGTCATATACACGTAGGGAGACTGTACGGTTAAATGGTTTTAAATTGTTTGCAACGTGACAGGCAAGTACGGTAAGTGCTGGTCTCTCACTGCGCTCAATGACTGACACGCTCGAATCTGGGGCTGCAATGGCACAAAATGGCAAATTGTAGACAAAACGGCAAGTACGGTAATAAATTGTTGCTTAAATTGGGCTGCAACGATAAAATAGCAAGTAGTACGGTAATAAATGGTTGCTTAAATTGGGCTGCAACGATAAAATAGCAAGTAGTATGGTAATAAATGGTTGCTCAAATTGGGCTGCAACGATAAAATAGCAAGTAGTATGGTAATAAATGGTTGCTCAAATTGGGCTGCAACGATAAAATGGCCAGTATTACTGTAATAAATGATTGCTTAAATTGGGTAGCAACGATAAAATGACAAATAGTACAGTAATATTGGTAACAAATTGAGTGAGCGACAAAGGCAAACGACCTGAGCTTCCAGACGAAGCGAGATTTCTAAAGAGTTCGAGGACGCCGCATGCTTCCACGAAATGGTTTTGACATAAAGGTGCTTAGAGACGCGTTTTCAGTGTAATTTAGCCTAGTGTTGTTTGCTACTGTGCACTGGCAGATCCAGAGGAAGGGTGAGCGTATCCCCTCCCGCCTGTTTTAAGTGCCCTTTTTAATTTTAATATATTTACAAAAAATATCCGCAATAAATTGTCCTGAAAACGTGTTCTTCAGCATCTTTATTTTAACATTTTCCAGAAAACATACCCACAACCCCCCTCCCCCCCCACACACACACACACGCACCACCACCACCACCACCACCACCACCACTACCACCATCACACCATTCCACTCCCCGATCTCGTTCCCTTTTGGGAGTTCGACACATTTGCCTCTGATACACTCAAGTTGCCTCCCTTTGTTTAGAATGTTGTGACCTTTACAAAATCGTGTATCCGGCCCTGCTGTGATTGAAATCTCAAAGAGGGAGAGGGGAGGGGTAATTGAAGGCAAGATATCAAGTATTGTTGCTGGCCTGGTGCTTATGAAACTTCTAGAGTTCAGACTCAAGACTCGGAGGAGTCTGAGACTTCAACAGCATGGTAACGGCAAACAAATTGTATGCATGTGACGCTATTAAAGATTCCCCTACGCGTGCTGTAACCTCACCGTGGTGCAGGGGTGTAACATTCTCTTTGAGAATGGCCAATATAGCACAAAATTGAAGTTTTGAGTAAAAGTCAGTATCTATCTGTGATATTTGTGTTTTTGCACAGTCCCTCCATTTACCATAGTTTGACACCCAATAGCCGATGTATTTTTCGTGCTGGGGGGTCGTCAAACATTCATTCATTCATTCATTCATTCATTTCACAGTTCTTTACACTGTGTTTTTGTTTAAATCTTGAATTTTTATATTGATATGTTGATCATCACTTTATTTGTTTGCATTACCATAGTGACACCCAATAGCCGATTTATGTTTCGTGCTGGGGTGTCGTTAAACATTCATTCATTCATTCATTCTGTTAGAGATTGAGTCTGGACTCTAAAGCCTACCGCATACGATGAGCTAAGAGCTCAGCTAGTTTGCTTACGACGTCACTGACTCAATGTTCGTGTTTCCATTGGTCAGTTGGTAAATTCAGCTCATGAATCTGATGGCTCGCATAACCCGCACACGGTGAGATTTTTGTCACTTGTGGCCAAGAATATCAAACACGATAACGAGAAACGAAAAACTCGGCAAACTTGCCCGCACACGTGAACTATCAGCTTCAGCAAAAAATCTCAAGTATCGTTTTGCTCTGTTGATAGCTCTCTAGTACGGGTGGTTTAAAGGTTTTATAAGCGCGGGCCAGGATTCGTACCGGGCAGTCTTTGGAGATGATACGAGTCAGGCCGATCTGATTGGCGCTGGTTCGTAGATTTGCTAGTTTGGCGTCCTGGCTTTGATAGGCGTCTTCAAACTCGGACACGGATTCCCGGCAGATTTCCGTAAACCTGGTTCCAAAATAATTTAAACTTTTAGGAATATAACCTATTGAAAAAGAAAAAAGAAAAACAGTTGAAGGCATTTATATACATGTATATATGTACATTATATAAAACTAGGGGAGAGATCTCTGGTAGTATCCACCCGTCCATGAATAGGGGAAGGCCTAGTACGTTGGTATCCATGAATAGAAGAGGGCCTAGTACGTTGGTATCTACTCATACATAAATAGGAGAGGTCCTAGTACGTTGGTATCCACCCATCCATGAATATGAGAGGGCCTAGTACGTTGGTATCTACCCATCCATAAATGGAGAGGTCCTAGTACGTTGGTATCCACCCATCCATGAATAGGAGAGGGCCTAGTACGTTGGTATCCACCCACCAGCATCCATGAATAGGAGAGGGTCTAGTACGTTGGTATCCACCCATCCATGAATAGAAGAGGGCCTAGTACGTTGGCATTCACCCATCCATGAATAGGAGAGGGCCTAGTACGTTGGTATCCACCCACCGGCATCCATGAATAGGAGAGGGCTTAGTACGTTGGTATCCACCCATCCATGAATAGGAGAGGGCCTAGTACGTTGGTATCCACCCACCGGCATCCATGAATAGGAGAGGGTCTAGTACGTTGGTATCCACCCACCGGCATCCATGAATAGGAGAGGGTCTAGTACGTTGGTATCCACCCATCCATGAATAGAAGAGGGCCTAGTACGTTGGCATTCACCCATCCATGAATAGGAGAGGGCCTAGTACGTTGGTATCCACCCACCGGCATCCATGAATAGGAGAGGGTTTAGTACGTTGGTATCCACCCACCGGCATCCATGAATAGGAGAGGGCTTAGTACGCTGGTATCCACCCATCAATGAATAGGAGAGGGCGGTTGTAAGTTTGTATCCACCCATCCATGAATAGGAGAGGGCCTAGTACGTTAGTATCCACCCATCCATGAATAGGAGAGGGCCTAGTACGTTGGTATCCACCCACCGGCATCCATGAATAGGAGAGGGTCTAGTACGTTGGTATTCACCCATCCATGAATAGGAGAGGGTCTAGTACGCTGGTATCCACCCATCCATGAATAGGAGAGGGCTTAGTACGTTGGTATCCACCCATCAATGAATAAGAGAGGGCGGTTGTAAGTTGGTATCCACCCATCCATGAATAGGAGAGGGCCTAGTACGTTGGTATCCACCCATCCATGAATAGGAGAGGGCCTAGTACGATGATATTCACCCATCCATGAATATGAGAGGGCCTAGTACGTTGGTATTCACCCATCCATGAATAGGAAAGGGCCTAGAACGTTGGTATCCACCCATCCATAGATAGGAAAATGCCTAGTAAGTTGGCAAACTTGGCCCAATCGTTTTGTTGTTGATGCAGTAAAATGTTTTCAATCAATTTACGTCTAGATAATTGGGTCTTCTTCCCTCTTCGTTGTTTATAAGTAGCCCATTTGACGTTCAGTTGAGATTCACCCCTTACCTATGTGTATATGTAGAAATACTCACTATTTAACTTAAGGCATGTCATTATAAACAAATCGTTATCCTGCTACTAATAACAGCAACAACTACAACATTAGGAACGGGTGTAGAGTGTATCTTAAGTGTAAATATAGGGGCCTACGTATATGTAAAACAGAGGCCCTAGTTTCAGTCCGCGAAAATGGACACTAATTTTTTTGTTTTCCCCACAATCTTTTATATTTGCCTGTAACTCCATAACACGACTCATTGACAGTGCGGTTGCCTCCCCCCCCCCCCCCCCCCATAAAATCCTGGCTACATCCATGAGCGCATCTTCGCAAGGTCAAACATGTAACATCGTAACAACTGACATAATTTTCTAAACGGAATTTAGCAGTGTGTGTGTGTGTGTGTGCGAGGTGGGGGGGGGGGTGTCTCATTATGTATCTATTGTACGGAATGGTACCTTAGCTTGCGAAGATACCATGTGCGTTTGAAAATTACAATTTATTGGTACTTGTGACACAGTTTTACTGTTTTACATAATATCACAGATTGCCAAAACTAGGTACCCACCGGAATAACCAGGAATCATGTTGTCCATCAGTTTCTGGTCCCCCAGGCTGCGTTGACGCGTGCGCTGTGATTGCGTTCCCTCGTCCATGGTCGTCGCACACCGTTTGGGATCTATCTTAATATCAGCCAGTACACGACGGCCAGAACTTGCCACGTTGTGGTCAGTCAGCAGCCGTGACGTCGTGCGACCAAACGTCTCGCCTATTTGATATTGGAACTGCGGGCAGAAGCCACCATACCTTCGAAACAACAGCAGCAAGTTGTAAATATAATAATTATATATCTTTTGAACGATTATTTAAAATGACAGTACTGAGTTTTTTACCATTAAGATGTTTCCGACTAAATTTCCAAAAAATCAACCTGCCCCTTAAAAAATGGGAGCCTGTACGCCTATGACTAACAGGGATGTTTTAATAACTAAAATTGCATATTAAATACATTTTCCTGCATAAAATATCAGTGACTGTACATATTCAAACAATTTATGGTCGTCCCAGTGTTTGTAATAAATCAAAATTAATTTTATTCCCAAATTTGAAATAAATAAATAAATAATTCGTATACAAAATTATTATGAGACCAAATCCAGTTTGGGCTACTTATAAACATTAGGAAGGCAGGAAGGACATGTTTTATTTAACGACGCACTCAATGTTTTATTTAACGACGCACTCAATATTTTATTTACGGTTATATGGCGTCAGTCAATGGTTAAGGACCACACATATATTGAGAGAGGAAATCCGCTGTCGCCACTTCATGGGCTACTTTTTTCGATTAGCAGCAAGGGATCTTTTATATGCACCATCCCACAGACATGATAGTACATACTACGGCCTTTGTTACACCAATTGTGGAGGACTGACTGGAACGAGAAATAGCCCAATGGATCTACCGACGAGGATCGATCCTAGACCGACCGCGCATCAAGCGAACACTTTACCACTGGGCTACTCTTTCTGATTAGCAGCAAGGGATCTTTTATTTGCGCTTCCCACAGGCAAGATAGCACAAACCATGGCCTTTGTTGAACCAGTTATGGATCACTGGTCGGTGAAAGTGGTTTACACCTACCCATTGAGCCTTGCGGAGCACTCACTCAGGATTTGGAGTCGGTATCTGGATTACAAATCCCATGCCTCGACTGGGATCCGAACCCAGTACCTACCAGCCTGTAGACTAATGGCCTACCACGACGCCACCGAGGCCGGTCACACACTTTTCAGACGTACGTGCGTTTTTTAAAATTTGAAAAATTCATTTCATGGTATTACAAACACAAGGATGACCAGAAAAACTTCGGTTGTTCGAAACTGCATAATGTAAACAATACAATGTAAGTAAACTCTGTTTTCAATTATCAAGGGCGAGATGTAGCCCAGTGGTAAAGCGCTCGCTCGATGCGAGGTCAGTCTGGGATTGATCCCCGTCGGTGGGCCCATTGGGCTATTTCTCGTTCCAGCTAGTGCACCACGACTGGTACACCAAAGGCCGTGGTATGTACTACCCTGTCTGTAGGATGGTGCATATAAAAAAAATCCCTTGCTGCTAATCGAAAAAGAGTAGCCCATGAAGTGGCGACAGCGGGTTTCCTCTCTCAGTATCTGTGTGATCCTTAACCATATATCTGACGCCATATAACCGTAAATAAAATGTGTTGAGTACGTCGTTAAATAAAACATTTCCTTCTTCAATTATCTAAAATGACTATTAGTGAACAGTACGTGGTAGTGTTTGAAAACTAGGGTCTGTCACTTTAATAGAATTGCCTTTACTTTAATAGAATATTTTACACATTATATGGTGTCATGGACAAATTAAATATGTGCACTTCTTATGACATCTTTCCAACGTTGTATAGCAGAATTTAATTACAATAATTATCTTTACTCATTTTGTATATTATCTGGTAACGTGGGAATAATTAGATATTTTTTGTATTGTCGGCTTGCCCGCGTTATCCAGCAGGGGGTTAAATAAGTGATCAGAAGTTATGCGATAACATTGTTACCACCTAATCTCAATACAATAACAACTTACTAAACAGCGGTGGCAAACGTTCTGGAATAATCCAATCAGATTTGGTTTAACACCGGAGATCGTCTCTTGTATTTATGTGTAGGTACTAATATAATGTGTGAACATAATGGTACTGCGAACAGTCGAGACAGACAAATATAATCGACGCCAAAAGTTTTTGGGACGTTTCAAAATTGTAAATATTATTTTCATCACATAAACGAAAGTTCACTCTGGTAAATGGAATACCTCCCATGGCAATACACTGGTGAAACCCGTATGAATACTCAGTGCAAATTACTGAAAATCGTCAAAATGAACGAATGAATGTTTAACGACACCCCAGCACGAAAAAAACATCGGCTATTGGGTGTCAAACTATGGTAATGCAAACAAATAAAGTGATGATCAACATCAATATAAGAATTCAAGATTTAAATAAAAACAGTGTAAAGAACTGTGCAAAAATACAAATATCACAGATAGATACTGACTTTTACTAAAAATTTCAATTTGTGCTGTATTGGCCATTCTCAAAGAGAATGTTACACCCCTGCACCACGGTGAGGTTACAGCACGCAGATGCACGTGAGTCGCTAGTGTACTGGGCACGTTGTGTCAATACTTTTCTTAACGTGCACGGCAAGTTGCTTCCCTCTATGTAGCATATTTAAAATGGCGGGGAACTTTTGACGGTTGTCGTTGGAAGATTTATTTTGTTAATAATGACACAAGTACTTCAATCGGGATTTGGTGAGTACGGTAGATTATACATTTTTGGTTTGTGTGTCTGTTTCGGTTGAGAAACGTTTGAAACATGGTGCCACAAGTTTTGAATACCAGCTACATATAGGGTATGTAACAAGGTTCGGACGTAGAAGAACCACACATTCTACGTCCCTTCGGACTAGTGCGTCGTATGGAACCGATCACACGTTGTATGCAGTCGTTTTGGGTGGGGTTCAATATTGCAAAAGTGTCTGTCGCAGTTCTTGGAGCATTGTCGGAGACGTGGGACGAAATCCAACGAAGTTCACGAATGGTCCGAGCGGTTAAAGTTGCAGGTTGGGATCTATGGCGCAGATTGGTGGTTGGCCACTTCTGTTCGGGGTCGGTCCCTTACTGTGTTAGTTTGTCGATTACGTCACTTGAGGTTCTATGTTGTGCTCCTGGAGTAAATTTCACAAAACATCATACGTTTACGTTTGCGACTAACAGTTATCCCAGTGGGGTTCGTTTAGGCCTACATGTGTCTGGCATCTATTTCACGTAAAACATTATATCATTACGGAAGATGAGCATTGTAAAGTCAAAAGAAAATGAAATATGCGTACATCAGACTATATTAGTTGTACTGTTAGTAGTAAATCGAATTGTGGTTAAGTCGTAGATTTACGTTTATGTGCAAAACTAGGTTGACGATGTTTGTTGAAGTTGGCCCCTGTGCATGAGGAAACGCAAGCACAACTTCCTTTTGTGGAGTTCCTTCGCCTCTTCAAGAGGCCGAGCGCTCGCGAAAAAAAAATGACTGACACCATCGTCTTATATCAACCGCGATCGCTCGCCCTGCTGAACACACATCAGGGCCCCGTTTCACGAAGCAATCTTAGCGCTAAGATCACCATAAGTGCAAACGATCGCTTCGTGGAACGGGGCCTTGGATTCCAACAGCCCATTGACTCGACTTGACTTAGGGTTTTACGTCAACTCTCCCTTCCATAACAGAAAGAGTGGGTGGGTGGGACTGGCAGGTCGGTAACGGGCGGGGTGGAACAGCCCATTGGCGTGCCAATGGCCATCAAGGGATAAGCGTGGCATTGAATACAGTTATGTAATAGTGGGATATGTATATTTCTAACACCGATATGATTGGTAATACACAGAAACAAGACATGAAAATGGACGGATTTACACATGGCTGAAGTTTAAATTTCATGACTGTCTCAGCCAGTAATTCTGAATCAAAATTATTATTGGTAGTAAATATTAAGGCAAAGATGAATTTTACTTGTAGAATGCAGGAAAATGCAGGGGAAAACCCAACTAAGTAATATAATCAAACTAACACGAAACCAAACTTTCAATACTAAAAACGTCTCGGTCGTAACACATTTTTATTGACTTGAATTAATTAAAAACTAACGGGCGGGGTGGCGTGCCAATGACCACCAAGAGATAAGCGTGGCATTGGAGGGGAGGGGGATGACTGAGATCGAGGGCGCAAAGCAAAGTTTCTAGGCGGGTTGAGGGGTATTCTCTCTCGTAAAATTGTCAAAACTAGATGTCCTGAAATGCATTTTCCTGCATTCTACAAGTAAAATTCGTCTTTGCCTTAAGATTTATATGCACACACACACACACACACACACACACACACACACACACACACACACACACACACATTTGTATGTATATATATATATATATATATATATATATATATATATATTACAATTATAAACCAGTCGATGGCCATTACGCCAAGTAATATTAAAACTGTGTAGGCCTTTATATGAGTAATTATTCTCTTTACTACTTCGTTAAATAATACTAATTTTTAAAAGTTAAAACTTACCCGGGTGTGTGGTATGGATCTGGTGTCAATAAAACACTTTTGCATTTTCCACCAACGGGCATTTTTAACCTATTTGTTGTTGTTTTTCAGTATTAAACTGGTGATCCTGGAATATTTATGTACACGGCAAGGCTACACTTTCCCTGTCCCTACACTGTGGCGTTGTCAAGGTAGAATCCCATTACGTCACGTAGTTGCTGTCAAAACGAGTGCTTACAGGAGAGTTTGTCACGCGTTTCACGTTGGATTATTACATCGCGGGCCAGTGAGAAATGTTTTGTCAGAACAATAATATGACAGTACAATAACTGTGGTTTGCTAAAAACACTATTTTACAGGCCTCGATGGTGTCGTGGATAAGGCTGGTAGGTAGGCCCTACTGGGTTCGCAGCCCTGTACCGGCTCCAACCCAGAGCAAGTTTTACCGACTGAATGGGTAGGTGTACGTCCACACTACACCGACTACTCTCTAACCAAACCAGTAACAACTAACTATTAACCCTCTTTCCTGGACAGACATCCCAAATAGCCGAGGTGTGTGCCCAGGACAGCGTGCTTGAATATTAATTGGATATAAGCACAAAAATAAGTATAAATGAAATGAGCACTGAGATTGTCCGCCACTAGAGCACAGTGATTGTTTATCTTATCATCGGCCATTGGACGTCAAACATATGGTCATTCTGACATTGTTTTTTTGAGAGGAAAAAAGAAAGAAAGAAGTATTTTATTTAACGACGCATCAACACATTTTATTTACGGTTATATGGCGTCAGACATATGGTTAAGGACCACACAGATTTTGAGAGGAAACCTGCTGTCGCCACTACATGGGCTACTCTTCCGATTGGCAGCAAGGGATCTTTTATTTGCGCTTCCCACAGGCAGGATAGCACAAACCATAGCCTTTGTTGAACCAGTTATGGATCACTGGTCGGTGCAAGTGGTTTACACCTACCCAATGAGCCTTGCGGAGCACTCACTCAGGGTTTGGAGTTAATATTTGGATTAAAAATCCCATGCCTCGATTGGGATCCGAACCCAGTACCTACCAGCTTGTAGACCGATGGCGTAACCATGACGCCACCGAGGCCGGTACATTGCTAATGTAATAGTAATCAGCGATTACTTTCATGATTACTCATAACTTGCCAATTTGCCGAAGAGTCATAAAAACGGTTTCGCGCGCCAAATGGTTAAATACGCATTCTGTGTTGAGTGTCTGTAGACATTGGAACAATCGTGGGGAAAAAAAACCGGGTGTACAAAAATTAATAGTCTAATGTGTAGAATTTAGAAACACTGTAAAGTGCAACCCCCCTCCTCTCTGTCTCTGTCTCTCTGTCTCTCTCTGTCTGTCTGTCTGTCTGTGTGTGTGTGTGTGTCTCTCTCTCTCTCTCTCTCTCTCTCTCTCTCTCTCTCTCTCTCTCTCTCTCTCTCTCTCTCTCGCTCTCAAAATACTCAACACCCCCACCCCAACCTCTAGAAAAGAAAGAAGTTAAAAACACCCAACAAAAACACCCCAAACAAAACCGAACATATATGATGAACATCATTTTCATTATTTACATTTGTAAATATTTATTTAAGTATTTATTTATTTATCATAGAAATAATACAAACATTGCAATAGTTGTAAACAAAAATACAAAAACAACTTATCGTGAAACAACACGTATACATAAATTAAAAAACCCAGGCTTGAAGTTAAACTACTTGTAGCCTAAGTATTCCGAGCGATAGTGTCATTTACGCAAGTAGTTCTTACCTATAAAATATTACGTTGTTTGGCATTTGTCGCCTTTGTAGGTGAGCCGAGTAGCATGTCAAAGACCGTGCTACCCTGGCTGTTCATAAATTTGTACATGTATACATTGCATCTTGCTACTATTTTTAATTTGAAACCTTCTTTTTAAAATTGTAGCATATCGTAAAACCAATAAATGTTTTAAAGACATTTTTAATAATAATTTCACTTTTATAATGACAGAGTCGTCCTGATAATACTAGTACTATTTCTTAAATAGTTCCACTCCTCAATAACAAAATATTCAAATTCCTGAGAGTCTGAGAACTAAGCCACCATATCCATAAAGATAAAAGCAGTAAAAAATATATAAATAAATAAAAATAAAACAAGAGTACCGGTGAGGTACATGATACGCCCGTCCGGAGTTTGGTGGAAAACCATATGATGTTCAGAATATAGACAAATTATTTGATTTATTTGTATGACAGTGGCCTAGTGATTGTATGTGACACACCACCATCCCAAGTTGTTCCTACATATGAAATTTGATGGTCCTGTATGCAAGATTTACTGTTATGTGCAGAAGACAGTGAAAAGAAGGTCACAGTGACCTGGTAATAGTATGCGACACACTCTCCCCTCCACCCCCCCCCCCCCCCACCCCACCCCATCCCAAGTTGTTCCTACGTGTGAGGTTTGATGGTCCTGTGTGCATCTGTATGCAAGATATGGTCCGGACAAGGATTTACTGTTATGTGCAGTAGACCATGAAAAGTAGGTCACAGTGACCTAGTAATAGTACGCGACACACCGCCATCTCAGGTTGTTTCTACATGTGAGATTTGATGGTCCTGTATGCATCTGTATGCAAGATATGGTCCGGACAAGGATTTATTGTTATGTGCAGTAGACAGTGAAAAGTAGGTCACAGTGACCTAGTAATAGTACGCGACACGCCGCCATTCTGAGTTGTCCCTACATGTGAGGTTTGATTGTCCTGTAGGCATCTGTATGTAATATATGGTCCGGACAAAAAAAGTTAACGGACGGACGGACGGACGGACAATGCCATACCATAATACGACCCATCATAGATGGGCGTATAAAAAGGAATGAGTGATCCATAATTTCAGTCCTTGCATTCATCCCAAACGTTTTGATAGTAAGTAAATCTGGAGTGACAACATGCAAACAAACGTGAGCAACTTTACACTTGATTCATCGTGTTGTAGTGTGCTCAGGAGAGCGAACGTTCGCGATCCATCCAGTATTCATTATATGTTGAATGAAACTTGTGTTCGCAAGCATTCTGGTATCTAAACACACTAGCCCTGTAATGTCAGAGTTAAAAAAGAAGAAGAACGAACGACCGTTCTGATGTCTTTTTTTTTTTTTGTCTTTTTTCTTTCCCAACCCCTGCCCCACCCCCAACTCAAAACCTACAGCTGGTAACGCGGTTACCAGGTTTTGAATCCTGCTGCTCTTTTTTAAACATGATATCTTTCTCCTTGTCGAGCTGCCGAAACCGTTGCAAGTACGTCTGCTGCAACCTGATGTCCTGGGCCCGAATCCTGCTGGCGAGCGTCGGCTTGGTGAGTCTGGCGACGATGGTGCCGAGTTCGGCGGAGCGCGCCACCCGCCACGTGCCCGGGTAGTGTTTGGGCAGCTCAGGGTAGGCGTGGCGCATGTACGGCCTGTGTTTGAACTGCTCCATGTTCTCCAGGTGTTCTTCGTCGTAGAGGCTGCGCTCGCGGCTCCACCGCTTCGACCGGATCGAGCTGGCCGTCGTCGGCCGGTCCACGCAGCTGAACAGCATCGCGTTTTGCATGTCGTAGCAGCGGCTCGCAGGTGCAGCGCTTCCTGAAACATCATTGTAATAGTAGTGACTATTAAGTTGATGATGGTGGTGGTGGTGGCGGCAATGGTTGTGGTGGTGGTGATGATGATGATGATGGTGGTGGTGGTGATTATGATGGTGGTGGTGTTGATGGTGGTTGTGGTTGTGATGATGGAGGTGGCGGCGGCGGTGGTGGTGGTGGTGGTGGTTGTGGTTGTGGTTGTGATAATGGTGGAGGTGGTGGCGGCGGCGATGGTGGTGGTGATGATTGTGGTTGTGATGATGGTGGTGGAGGTGATGGAGGCGGCGGTGGTGGTGGTGGTGGTGGTGGAGGTGATGATGATAGTGATCGTGGTGCTGATAGTTATGGAGATGATGATGGTGGGGTGATAATGATAATGATGATAGTTATGGTAGTGACGATGATGATGGTGGTGGTGATAACGGTTTTGGTGGTGATGGAGGTCATTATGACGGTGGTGGTGGTGGTGATGAAGGTGATGATAGTGGTGGTGATGGAGGTGATGATGATGGTGAAGGTGTTGATGATGATAATGATGGTGGTGGTGATGGTAAAGGTGTTGATGATGATAATGATGATGGTGGTGGTGGTGATGATGATGGTGGTGATAGTGATGGATGTGATGATGATGATGGTTGTGATGATGATGATGGTGGTGGTGGTGATGATGATGATGATGATGATGATGATGATGATGATGATGATAGTACTGGAGGTGATGTGTGAGCAGTTATTATGTGTGTGTGAGCATGTGTGTGTGCATATATGTGTACGTATACATGTGTGTATGTATGTGTGCGTGTGTGTGTTAGGGTCTCCACGAGTACGTTGTACTCGAGTACGTGTGTGCATGTATGTGTGTGTACCGGTCTCTCCTCTCTCTGTGTTTGTGTGTGTGTGTGTGTGTGTGTGTGTGTGTGTGTGTGTGTGTGTGTGTTAGGGTCTCCACAAGTACTCGAGTACGTGTGTGTGTGCATGTGTGTAGTACGCGCTTGTGTATCTGCGTAGTGTATGTATGTAGTGTGTGTGTGTGTGTGTGTGTGTGTGTGTGTGTGCCGGTCTCTCTCTGTGTGTGTGTGTGTGTGTGTGTGTGTGTGTGTGCCGGTCTCTGTGTGTGTGTGTGTGTGTGTGTGTGTGTGTGTGTGTTAGGGTCTCCACAAGTACTCGAGTACGTGTGTATACATGTGTGTATCTGCGTAGTATATGTATGTAGTGTGTGTATGTGTGTGTGTGTGTGCGTGTGTGTGTCTGTGTGTGTGAAAGAGAGACAGACACAGAGACAGACAGACGCACAGAGAGACACAGAGACAGACAGACGCATAGAGAGACACAGAGACAGACAGACACACAGACGCACAGAGAGACACAGAGAAAGACATACACACAGAGAGACACAGACACAGAGAGCATACGCTAACGACCGGCAGGACTGATTGTTATTTGCGGGGTTGTGGGTGAGGAGAAACATTAACACCAACATACTCGTATCGTTGGAGTTCGCCTTGGACACAACGGGCGCCTGCAGATCAGATGTTCTACTCTCAGTTGGCAAATCGGTCGCTTCTGAAATACAGAACATGTCTCGAGTACCAGTGTCTGTCAGTATACTTATACTCAACAACATTAATTAAAGGCCAGCAGACTTTCTAGTCACGCTTTGCCAGTGTTACATTATGTTAGCACGTTTTGATCACAGGTGATTTTCTAAACGCAAGTAAATTTCGACCAGTGGCATGAACGTGATGGTTGTTGTTTTTGGTGGTGGTGGTAGTGGTTGTGTTTTTAATTTGTTGAGAATACTATTTATAAGAAATTATAGCCTTAGTTTTGTCACTTTGAGCTACTGCATCACATCAATTATAAGCACACCGGAAGTTATAAGTAATGTGTAATGCTAGACGGTTCCGTTGTAATTTCCCCAACTCCCGACTTACGACGGGTGCGCTCAGATTCAGAACTAAAGCTGTATACTAAAGATGTCTGCTAACCTGACGCGTGCGATGCGAACGACCCGAGCAACGCGATAATATTTATATCCTAACCTGTCACCTTGTCGTGTCGGGTGTGTGTGTGTGTGTGTGTGTGTGTGTGTGTGTGTGTGTGTGTGTGTGTGTGTGTGTGTGTCTGTCTGTCTGTGAGTGGGGTGTTTTTTTTTTTTTTTTTTTTTTTGGGTTTTTTTTTGGGGGGGGGGGGTTACTGCCAGTTTTCTTTATCTTTATAAAGATTAGGAAATTATATCGAACATTTTCGTCCTCAAGTATGCGTGTGCGCGCGTGCGTGTGTGTGTGTATCTTTCTTTTCTTTGATTGTTTGTTTCCCGGTTTCTCAAGTACTGAGCACAGTAAAGGAACATCACCGAAAACTGTCCATTAAAGTAACAGACCCTAGTTTTTAAACACTACGATTTATTTTCACCATTATCGCCATTTTTTGTCATTTAAATTAGAATTACTTACATTTTATTATTTAGAATATTAATTTTAGTATACCTACAGTAGTTGTGGTCATCCAGTCCTGGCCCCGTGCTTATAAACCTTAAAGTCTAGACTTTAATAAAGTCCAGACTTTAACGTCATGGCAACGTCATTCAAATAGCATTACGTTAAAGTCTGGACTTTATTAAAGCACGGGCCCAGGTGCTTATAAAACTTTTAGAGTCTCGAGTCTAGACTCTAATAAAGTCTGAGACACTAATGTCATGACAACGCCATACAAATTGTATGCGTGTGACGTCATGTGAGATTGAGTCTTATAAGTTTTGCAATACCCCAAACAGGCCCGTAGCCAGGATTTTTTTTCGGGGGGGGGGGGGGGGGGGGGGGGGGTCGTTTAGGCTTACACCAGGGCGCGAAGCGCCCGAGTTGCTTAAAGGGGACCGACCCCCCCCCCCCCCCAATGGCTACGGGCCTGCCAATCCATAATTCTAAAAAACACAAAAAAACCCCACATACGTCTGAGAAATAATGGTCATCGAGATAAGCTCTAGTTATTTTTAGACAGTATTTCCTTCTCTCTGTTAGAACCTTATCCAAATGTTTGTTGTAGTTTGCTGATTAGCTAAACTTGGTGTTCATTTCCACGGTCTGAAAGTAGGGTCTGCGCCTTTAACATCATTTGACTACTAATTAAAGCAAACGTAAACTCAGCAAACTCAACAGCAACCTACTGTTTCTGAGATCGACTGTCTGTCTGACCAAGGACATTCCGACGCAGTCTTCCTTGAAGGGAACTTCCTTCACATTCAGTTGGGCTGCCCACACAGACGCCGGCTCTAAAACAGAGTATACGTCACGGATACTAGCATCTACTCAACCGGTACACACACACTATATATTTTATCCAAAGCAAAATCATACTCTCCAGCGAGCAAAAGATGTAACCTCTGCCTGAAGGAAAAACTGTTCATAATGTATAAACCTGAAACCAGCACACTAAACTCCAAGAATGAACTCGTATCAGCATGTCGACACAGACGCAAATACCTTCTGTGCGCATACCACACATCACCTATTATAGACCTGCATAGTGACGTAACCTCGACGTCACAGAGTCCATTACGTCATCAGCTTTCCGTTGACGGTGTAATTAAATCTACATCTGATGAGTGAGAGCAATAATTCAACTCTCTCACGAAACAAGCCTGTCATGTAGAGAAAAACATACACTTTTTAACGATATATATATATATATATATATATATATATATATATATATATATATATATATATTATATATATATATATACGTCACGGATACTAGCATCTAGGCCTATTCTACCAGTACACACTATATATATATATATACACACGTCACGGATACTAGCATCTACTCCACCAATATACGCACACACACACTATATATATATATATATATATATATATATATACGTCACAGATACTACCATTTACTCCACCAGTACACACGAACCATATATATTTATTATTCATATGGTTCAACATAACCGAGTTAATAATAATCATACGAAGCGCACGTGTAATAACAATTGTAAACTGATGGCGAGTATGTTCTGTATTGTGATTGGTTAATTACATTCTTTTTCCGGGATTAAATAGACAATAACACCCGGGAAGCTAATGACGTCATTAGAAAGTGACGTCATTAGCAAATGGAACAGGCCAAGTTGATGATTCAAGGGTCTACAGTTAGAATGTAGACAGGTATATTTTTCAAGAAATACCGAATATACAGTTAGTTCCGTTGAAAAACGATCCAATTTACAATGGACATAACCATATTGAGTTTTGCGATTTGCGTGTGTTATTGTCTATTTGATGCAGTCAAAATATGTTTCATTTTTCACCTCAGGCTAACCCCTTCGGTCAAAAATGACATTTACGGGATCAAATTGACAATAACACCCGCAAATCTAAAAACTCCATATGGTTATCTCCTAAGTGTAATGATGTAAGTTTGGGAAGTGACGTCATAACATGACGTTTCTTCTCTAGTTCGAGCTCAGACTGTGCATTTGAAATATGACGTCATTTCGTCGTCTCCTTCTAGTTGTGGCTGAAAGATTTTGCGTTAGGTCTCACTACACAGATGTCATCTACCATTGAAACCCATGTTAAACTGCCCAACTTCAATCGAAGATTTCCCATAGAATGGGTTCTCGTTGGCACTAACAACATACACCATTGCAAACATACATTATATAAGCATTTATTTTCACTCCAAAATTGAGAACATTTCCGTCTCATTTTTTTGCTATATGACCGCACCTGGCTGTAGTACCGGTCCGAACAGGTGGTTCATTAACCGATTCACTCCGGCTGTCAATTGCGCTATATACCCATGTCCCAAAAGGTCGATGCACAAAAATATTACAAAATAACATGGGCAAAATACAGCCAGAAGGCTTACCATTAAACTTACATGTTGTTTTAATTCTTCACCGTTTCCTAGAAGTGAATATGTGAACCATAACATGTGTCCCAATTAGAAACTATAGTAGACCGTGATCAATGAACTGTCACCCGGAAGTGATCTGTGTAGTGATACCTTAATAACTATTTATGTAAGAGTCAACCTCGACATACATACAATATATAGATATTCATACATCATTGTAAACTGACTGGAGTGTATTCTGTTTTGTGATTGGTTAATTACATTCTTTTTCCGGGATCAAATGAAAATAACACCCGGAAAGCTAATGACGTCATTAGAAAGTGACATCATTAGCAATTGGAACAGACGAAGTTGACGATTCAAGCAAGGGTCTACAGTTAGATTGTAGCCAGGTATTTTATTCAAGAAATGCCAAATATACAGTTAGTTCTGTAGAAAAACGATTCAGTTTACAATGGACATAACCATATGGAGTTTTTAGATTAGATTTGTGGGTGTTATTCTCTATTTGATACCGCAAATGTCATTTTTGCGGGATCAAATAGACAATAACACCCGCAAATCTAAAAACCCATATGGTCATCTCCTAAATACATACTAGCCAGTGCCAGGTCTGTCCAATGTGTCATGCACGTAAACGGGATCGACCGTGTGGATTGTAGGCCACATGCATGTGGTTGAGTCAAACAGCATCCTTTTTTATGGATGTCTGGATAGCTCAGAACGCATCGTGGTTAGTCAGAAATTTGCGGGCGATTCGGTGCCATAGGTTCGAGTCCCAGCAACAGCATGGGACAATTTCTGAGGCCAGAAAGGATTTAATTATCCCCTGCGCCAGTGTGTTAATATCTATGAATGTACCAGTCAACCTCGACATATATACAATATATAGATATTCATACATCAATACATACTAGCCAGTGCCAGGTCTGCCCACTGTGTTATGCATGTAAGCGGGATCGACCAGATGGATTGTAGGCCACATGCATGTGGTTGAGTTAAACAGCATCCTTTTTGCATCCTTTTTATGGATGTCTGGATAGCTCAGAACGCATCGTGGTTAGTCAGCAATTTGCGGGTGATTCGATGTCATAGGTTTGAGTCCCAGCAACTGCATGGGACAATTTGTGAGGCCAGAAAGGATTTAATTATCCCCTGTGCCAATGCGTTAATATCTATGTATGTAACAGTCAACCTCGACATACATACAATATATAGGCATTCATACATCAATACACACACACACACACACACACACACACACACACACACACACACACACGCACACACGCACACCTAGCTAGCTCAGAACGTATTGTGGCAAGTCTGCAAGTTGGTGACGATTCGAAGCCACAGGTTCGAGTCCCAGCAACGGCATGGGACAATTTGTGAGGCCAGAGAGGATTTAATTATCCCCTGTGCCAGTGCGTTAATATCTATGTATGTAATAGTCAACCTCGACATACATACAACATGTAGATATTCATACATCAATACATAAAAGCATAAACACACACACACACCACCACCACCACCACCGCTACTACTACCTATACTATCTGTAGGTAGGTGGTGTGGGAGGTGACAAATGTACTATTTGTAGGTAGGTGGTGGGGGAGGTGACAAACGTACTATCTGTAGGTAGGTGGTGGAGGAGGTGACAAACGTACTATCTGTAGGTAGGTGGTGGGGGAGGTCAAAAACGTACTATCTGTAGGTAGGTGGTGGGGGAGGTCACAAACGTACTATCTGTAGGTAGGTGGTGGAGGAGGTGACAAACGTACTATCTGTAGGTAGGTGGTGGGGGAGGTCACAAACGTACTATCTGTAGGTAGGTGGTGGAGGAGGTGACAAACGTACTATCTGTAGGTAGGTGGTGGAGGAGGTGACAAACGTACTATCTGTAGGTAGGTGGTGGGGGAGGTCACAAACGTACTATCTGTAGGTAGGTGGTGGAGGAGGTGACAAACGTACTATCTGTAGGTAGGTGGTGGAGGAGGTGACAAACGTACTATCTGTAGGTAGGTGGTGGAGGAGGTGACAAACGTACTATCTGTAGGTAGGTGGTGGAGGAGGTGACAAACGTACTATCTGTAGGTAGGTGGTGGGGGAGGTCACAAACGTACTATCTGTAGGTAGGTGGTGGAGGAGGTGACAAACGTACTATCTGTAGGTAGGTGGTGGAGGAGGTGACAAACGTACTATCTGTAGGCAGGTGGTGGGGGAGGTGACAAACGTACTATCTGTAGGTAGGTGGTGGGGGAGGTGACAAACGTACTATCTGTAGGTAGGTGGTGGAGGAGGTCACAAACGTACTATCTGTAGGTAGGTGGTGGAGGAGGTCACAAACGTACTATCTGTAGGTAGGTGGTGGAGGAGGTGACAAACGTACTATCTGTAGGTAGGTGGTGGGGGAGGTGACAAACGTACTATCTGTAGGTAGGTGGTGGGGGAGGTGAGTAACGTACTATCTGTAGGTAGGTGGTGGGGGAGGTAACAAACGTACTATCTGTAGGTA